>NC_087218.1:39887946-39895446 GCF_015104395.2 Macrobrachium nipponense | reverse complement strand
CCCCGGCGACTTGACCGATGTTTCGCCTTTGTGAAAATGTATTTTTCGAATAGTTGCGAGATCATGTTTTTATCCGGCAAACACCGCATGTCATAATCAGGTCGATGCGTTATTTTCATACCTTTGTGAATGCGCCAGTTGAGAAGAAAAATGACCCGTAATTGTCCGGGCGTTATTTTTGTCTCATCGACAAATGAAGTCGGATCGAGTTCTTGTTTTTTCCCGGCGCCCTTCGCTCGGACATTGGGCCGGGAGGGGGGGGGGGGGGGGGTGAATGGGCGCTGCTCGCATGATGGCCGATCCGGCCGCTCTCTTAATGATATATGGAATACGCCGTGGCATTGAGGGCACTTGATAAAGTGCGCGCCGCTCCCAGAGTGCAGGTTTATCATTACAGAAATCGGGTTCATTATTGGCGAAATGTTTTATTACGGGAATCGGATACGTCATTGGTGGAAATGTTTGGTCGGGCAGCTAACCGGTCATTGTGCGAGGCCGGAGTACTGCAGGCGGCATTGTTGTCGTATTGTTGTGTTCGGATGTAGTGTGACTAAGGGCCATCATTCTTGCGTTTTGTCACCACCGGCGGTTGGCGGGAGAGTTATGGCGCCGCTCTATGTATTGAGGGGAATAGTGAAACCTCATTAATGAGGCTGTTTTATGGTCGCTTGTTCTGATGGATTGATTGAGAGAGAGAGAGAGAGAGAGAGAGAGAGAGAGAGAGAGAGAGAGAGAGAGATGGTTCTTGTCTGTTCTAGAAAGGGGGATTTGGTGGGAGGACCTCGAAGGGGGATAGTGCCATCAGTGCACCTCATGCGGTGCACTGTAGGCATTACTTAAGGTTCTTTGCAGCGTGCCTTCGGCCTCTAGCTGCAACCCCTTTCGTTCCTTTTACTGTATACCTCCTTTCATATTTCATATTCTTTTCCTTCCATATTACTTCCCACCTTCTCCTAACAGTTGCTTCATAGTGCAACTGCTTTCAGGTTTTCCTCCTGTTACACCTTGCAATCCTTTTACTGTCAGTTTCCATTTCAGTGCTGACTGGCCACAAAGGTCCCAATGCTTGGCCTTTGGCCTAAGTCCCATATTCAGTCAATCAGGTAATCAGTCAATTGAGAGGGAGGAATTGAAGGTCGTTAAGAAGGGGGAGGAGAATCTGTTACCTCCAATAGGTCCCCATTCTGGTCTCGGCCATATTTCTTAAATAAATGTCCGTAGCCGCCTTCACCTAACAGCGTATTCTGATTTCTTCGGTCGAGGTTGCTATTATTTCCAGCCTTATTATAATCCATTTTTCGTAATATTTATCAACGCAGGTCTCGCAGTTTCTGTTCCGTTTGTTTACTCACCGATTCGTCATTTTCGTGGTAGTGTGTTGGGTGAACCATACAAAAACCAGAAGCACTTGACAGTTTGGAATCGAAGGCACATCATTAGTTTGTTGCTTTTCCTCAATATTTTTATTGTCATTTGTATTTATTATTATTCTCATTACTATTATTATTGTAAACCATGCTTCGGTTGAATTATTTAAGTATATATATATATATATATATATATATTATGCGCGCGTGTGTGTTTATGTATGTGTAGAATATATACTAACATAAAGAAAGATCGTCTGGGCACGGCCCGTAATTAAAGGGATGCAGTAGTCACCTGGTGTCTGTAGTGTGTCTAGGAGGACGGCGTCTCCGTCTACTTTACATTTTCCCCACTTCGTTAATTTTTATTATGTTGGTTCATCAGAGGTCTCCTGTCACTTGCGGACGAGAGGGAGGAGGAGAGGAGGGAGAGGAGAGGGGGGGGGGAGGGGGAGGAGAACGATGAGGGGGAGAGGGGGGGGAGGGGGAGAGGGAGGGGGGGGAGGGGGAGAAAGGGGGGGGGGGATTGGGGGAGGAGAGAGGAGAGGGAGAAGGGAGGGGACGAGGCGGGGAGTGGGAGAGTGGACGGGAAGATTAGGAGGGGATGGAGAGGAGGGAGGAGGAGGGAGGGGGGAGGGGGGGGCGGAAGGGAGGAGATGAGGGAGGGGGTGGTGGGAGAGGGAGAGAGACGAGAGAAGAGAGAGAGAGTAGAGAGAGAGAGAGAGAGAGAGGAGACGAGAGAGAGACAGTTATGAATGGTTTCACCGTAGTGTTGTCAAAATTACCTCGTCTAGGCCTTCCCGTTTTGATGGCATGCATTTTGACTTAACAGTGAACAATAACATCTAGGGTTTTTGCCATCTGCGCTAGGTTCGCCCGTTTACGATCGACCCATGGCTGGGTAGATAAGCACTTCTTTGATTAAGAGATGCATAACACTGTCCTTTAGGGAGGACGACTGCATCGTCCCTCCTCGTGAGTCGAATACTGGACACTTGATGAAATATTAACTGATGATGTGCTTATCGCTAGGAGATGAAGCAAATGTGAAATATATGGCTCTTTGTTTGACAAGTTAGTGACCAGTCACATTAGTCACGGTATGGAACAATTACATCATTGAATATTAATGCTCAACTTCAACATTGTGACATTCGTTGCAAAGTAGGCTTGAATTTTGGAATTCCCTGCAATTTATTCCTTTTTTATTTTGTTTTTGAAAGTCAGCACGAGTAATTTCGTTTATTTTTTACATGCATGTTTTTATGATAGTGTACCAATACCGTCGTCTAAAAACGTCGCTGTGTGACTGATTCAAAAATATGCCGGTCCATGCTGCTGGAGTACTGCGAGATTTTAACCACCTTCTCCCCCTGCTTGAAAGCACAAAGCGCATTGTCAGTCGGCCCACAAGCTATTCCTAATTACACGTTGATGTGCTTCTCTTGGGCTCTTTGTAATTAGGGGTCTCGTGGAAATTTTTAACTTTTTGCCAAGTGGGCCCCCTTTCATCCAGCAAATTACCTAATGGCCTGAGCCGAGTCGACGACGACGCGCTGTGATCTGCCAAGAATGCGGCTGACGATTGACCCCCATTGAGATTCCTCCTGTGATCGGGCGACTGTGCAAGCATGCGAGTGTGCAACGGTGTCGTGCGTTTGGCATTTGCAGTTTCATCTTCGTGTCTTCCGGCGAAAATAATCTAGGAAAGGTTTTTAATGCGCAGGCGCACACAACATTCCATCGGGCAGCGTCGTTCTTGATCCCCTCGAAGGTTCGGGGGTTAATTTTAATGAGTTCTGGGGATTATGAAATTGTCAGGTATCCTCGATTCGTCACAGTCAACTCGTCCTGCACATAGCCGGTCAAATTATATCTTAAATGTTGAGAGCACCTTTTTGTTAGGTGGTTCTTGCCATGGGCTAGTTACGAGTACTATTGCTGCTGCATCGACTGTCTATTTTTTTTTTTTTCGTCGTGTCGGTGCTGCGACTACCAAAGAGATTTCTTAGTCACAGTTGTTAAATCCTCGGCTTTTGTTCTTGCATTCTGGCTCTCGTGTTCTTTTGAAAAAGAAGCAGTTTAGACCCGTTGTGGAGTTATACTCTTCTTTTTTTTTTTTAGATTATAGGTTCAGTAAATTTTATCCGTTTAGACACACGTCTTCCCACATTGTCCACATGTCTATATGGATGTATGTGTAACTTGGAGACTGTATACAAGGACTTTATTCTATTCTATGTCATTGATGTCATTAGTCATTGTAGCTACTGTCTTCGTGTAGAAAAGAAATGTTACTGATATTCTTGAAGACGATGAATTTTAAATACACATTGACCGTGGTATGTCTGTCTGGGGTCTGGGAGGGGGGAACCGAGCCAACTCCATCTTGTGATATTAAGGCCCCATCCATACTTTTCGTCCTTTTTCCTTTTGGGCTGCGGTTCTGATGGGTCGGTCGAGCCATTCCTTTCGACCATCTCCTCCCATTCCCTCCTCCCCCCTCCCCCCTCCCCCCTCCCCCCTCCCCTCCCCGCTTCCCCTGTGAGGTCCTCCACGATCCAACCTTCTCCAAGATGGCCTTACCCCTGTCCCCCTTGGCAGCAGAAGATAATAACAATGATAGCGGGTGATTTGCGAGCGCTGGATGCATTCCTTGCACCTTGCACCTTGGGTTTGCCATCACGGCCCTGCACCGCCGAAGTACACGCCGCTCGCCATTAACACTTCGTTTCTTGCGCCGTATTTCCTTCCCGTATGTATAGTGGGCCGTATTAGTAAGCCAGTTCTTTCCTTCTACTTGGTGGGATTTTTTTTCCTTCTTTTTCATTGTAGGTTTCGTGTTGAAAGCTACGTTTTTAAAGGCTTTATTTCATGAGTAATTTGTTGACATTTAAGTTATTTATATCCGATAAATTTTTTACTTCATGCATTTTATCAAGGTTTCATAGTAGTTGTTTTATACCAGCCGGTAGGTTTCATAGTTGGTTTATACCAGCCGGTAGGTTTCATAGTTGGTTTATACCAGCCGGTAGGTTCTTGGAGTATATTTTGAAAGGACATTTGAAACTAAATATTCCGTTTCAAATCCTTAGGGGAAATTTACTGTGCCGTCCCCTTAACCATTTCTTTGGTTTGATGGCCCAATTTGTCATCACTTTGATAATATTAATGATAATCATCATTGCTGGTAATAGTAATATCAGTAGCGTTTTCGTTGATGATAGTAGTAGTAGTGAATAATATTTAAACGTAATAGAAAGAGTTTAGGTAAATCGTTTACTGTAACTTATATTTTTTAGCCAGATAATTGGTCCTTTCGTAACTGACATATATGAATGATACTTTATGAAAATGTCTTTCAATAAAAGGTATACGATTTATTTCGAGGGTAACGCGCGCCTATATATTGAAGTGAATGTACAATATCAGACAATTGTTTAAACGATTGCTATATAACAGAGAGAGAGAGAGAGAGAGAAGAGAGAGAGGGTGGGGGAAATGGCCATTGACTATGAGACATTGATAGTAATTGGTGTTTGGTGTGTGGGTTGGGGAGGGGGAGTTGCTGGCAGTGGCCAAGGAACTTTTAGTACGATGGACTTTGTATCCTCCCTTTCCTTCTCTCCCCTCCCCCTTTCCTTCTCCCCTCCCCCCTCCCCTCCCCCCTTTCCTTATCCCCTCCCCCCCTTTCCTTCTCCTCCCCTCTCCTCCTCCTCTCCCCCCTCTCCTTCTCCTCCTTCTCTCCCCCCTATACCTGCCCTGGTTCCCCGCCACGAAAAAAAATCAAATTTCGTGCCGATGACTGTGTTCTCCCTCATCGGCATCATGCGAGTGGTGAAATTGGTCGGTTGAGGTGAGCTTTATGGGCGAATGTCACGTCAACCTGCGTCCATAATAGGTCGCAATTGACGCTGCCTGATTGACAACCTCATTGTGGTATTGCATGTTGCGCCCTCATTAGTCATGTGCGGGCGCGCTCTTGGGCGGCCGATGGAAAAGAAGGTGGCCTCGTCGCTCCTGTCGTCTTCGTCGTCGTTTCGTTGCCGTAATCGTCGTCGTCGTCGTCGGCCGCTGTCGCTGTTTCTGCTATTAGGGTTGATCATTCCACTATGCCAGGGCCGCTCCCCTCCCCCTCCCCTCCTGGCCGCTATTCCTGCATACGGCTACGGCCTTGCTTGTGCGTTGGATAAATCATCTGCTGTTTTATCCGATTCCTCCAAATCATCCTCCTTCCTGCAGTGGCTACGGCTTCTGTTTCTGCGTTAGATAAATCCTCCGTCGTATAGCTAGGTGGTTATTTCTGCTGTTTTTTCTAGCTTCTTTTATCCTCCTACAGCGTCTTCTAATACTAAGCTGTCTTCGTCTAATAATCCCTATTTTCTTCCTCCTCCTCCTCCTATAGCACCTTCATTTTTGCACTTTCAGTGCCATGCATTTCTTCTTAATTCATTTTTATCTTTTAGTTCCAAGTGACGAGCTTCATAGAAAGACTTGGAGGAGGAAGTGAATGAAATATTCTTTTTTTCCTTTAAGCCATAAGATATTCCACTAACTTTAACTGAAGTGTGTGTGCCTTTGTTTTGCCTCGAAAGTCTTGTGCCTATATATATAATATATATATATATATTATATATATATATATTATATATATATATATATATATATATTATATTGATGATTGATGATTATAGATTGTTGTGATTGTTTCGTCATATTTCCGTAATTTGACCTCATGATATGTAGTTCGGATGGCACAATGTAAAAAACTTTTATTTCATTTAAAGTATAAAACTATTATTTCATTATTTTATTGATATGTCTATGTCTGCGGAATTTCTTCCATAATATTGCATTCTCCTGCAGCGACATTTGGAAACAGAGTTTCCGCCCCCCTTCGGATATATGGAATGCTACCGTAGAATTTAAGTAATCAAGAAAAAGGGACAAATTGTCACTACTGTTCTTATTTGCATTGAAAGTCATGTATACGTGGAAGTATTTGTGCCGTCAGTATTTTTTTCTCCACTGGGATCAGACCTCGGGTCATATTGATTTCACATAACAGGTCACTTCTGTTTCGTCTTTTCTTTTAGCAAGAATATCTTTTTATGGTAGGAAATTATAGCTGGTGTGAAAATGTGCAGAGGTCATGGAATCCGGCCTTTAAAAAAATAAAAAAGAATTCACACTCTAGGGATTAAATATATGAGTGTTTCCAGTCTAATTCTTCTACTAGTAGTCAGTGTGATTCCAGTATCTGTCTCTGTCTTTCTTCTCAGGTGTGTATGTGTGTGTGAGTGTGTATGTATATAAATGTCTTTATTGTATTTCATGTGTTTTCGCTGCATTCCCACGTCTGTCTGTCCCCAGTACCCTAAGGTAAGGTCTCTTGTATGATTATAGGTATCACCATGTTCTGCTTTTACGTCTTCTCTCTTGCCGTTCTGGTATTGCTCTTTTCTTGTGATCTTTTTATTTGCCCCCATATATATATATATATATATATATATATATATATATATATATATATATATATAATATGTATGTATGTATATATATGCGTGTTTATGTATGCAAGAGTATGCATAGAGAGACAGGGTGCGGATGAGATAAAAATATATCCTTGATTTTTTTTTTTTTTTTTTTTTTTTTTTTTTTCACATTTTGTTGATCTGTATGTAATCATAACCCTGTTCCTAGCAGTTACCGGGAGAAACAAGATTTATGTTATGATGGCCTTGATAAAAATGACAGTACAGAAGATTACGAAGATGATTACGTTTTTATAATGATAAATGCCTTTATGAATTTTTATTTATTACCAATTTGACTATAATTAAGGTATTTTTAATTCAATTACATCCAGTTTTTGGCATTGATTATGTATTCAATTATTTATGAATATGTTTATTTACTTTATTTTTGACACAGGCACACTGTCAGTTTTACCTTGATTAGATAGCTTTTTGTTTTCCCTTTTACATTTTTACAGAAAAAAAATGAAATAAAAATGAAATTAGAAGAATAAGGAATTGCAGAATGTTGGAGAGCACAGTGCACTTGAATTCTTGGTCCATATCACTCAACGGATCACTCGAATAAGTGGTTTGTGCTCACTTACTAATCTCTT
>NC_087218.1:39865446-39882946 GCF_015104395.2 Macrobrachium nipponense | reverse complement strand
AAATGGTTAATTTTTGAAATATTTTTTTGGACGGACCAGGAATGATTGGCATTAAGTTTTATATTTCTTCTCTCTCGGAAATATTTGATAACTTTTGTAATTTTCATTTCAATGAAGACGAATATTTATTAAAATTTCAAGTTATCGAATATTTATTAAATTTCAAGTTATTTCCATATATGCTAAAAGAGATTGTTGTTTACTGAACTATAGTCTACTTTCTTCGATATTTTCTTTAAAGCTGAAAACATCTATTTAAACGTCACAAATTCATGATTATGCGAAAGTCGTCTCTTTCATGGAATTATCGTGTTATACCCAAATGCTCTTCGTATTTCCTCGTAAATAGTAAGATATATGTTATCTTCAGAATAGACTTCAGTAACAAGTATCAATATAAAAGGAAATCATAATTTGCGGTTAGAATTGCTTCCAGTGTCACATTGTAGATTGGTTATATCAATTGTTCTGCAGTTTTTGTAAGGAAACAGATAATACCTTTAACTCATGACTCCTCCAGTGCGAGGTCACCTGGTGGTATGGGTCGTGCCTCGTATATCTCACCTGCGGGTTCGGCCGAGAACTCATCACCTGAAATTATATATATATTATATATATATATATATATATATATATATATATATATATATATATATATATATGTGTGATGTGTGTGTGTGTGTGTGTGTGTGTGTGTGTGTGTGTGTGTGTGTGTGAGCAAATTCAAAGAGATGAGGACATAAAGAAGTCGATGTGTATGTGTGTATATGTATATATATATACATATACATATACATATACATACACATACATACATATATATATGTGTGTATATATACACATACATGCATACATACATACATACATACATACATCATACATACATACATACATCCATCCGATCCCTTTATGTTCTCAGTCTCTCTGAATTTGCAATTAACAGCACATGGAATGAAATGTGCAAATCTGTCGGTCTTTGCCAGTGTTTAAAAAAAAAAAAAAGTGAATTGTAGGTTATCGTGGTGTAACAGATGTTCTGTGAAGGATCATATAAATTGTGTTGTAACGTAAATTATACAACAGTAATGCATCACATGCAATCTTAACTCTATATCTTGGAATTCGGATAGTTTGCAACTAGTAAGCCGGATTGCATTTATTGCATTAAAGTAAGATTTCATATACACGGTGTAAGCGTGTTTGTGTATATATATATATATATATATATATATAAAATCCACGAAGAAAAGAGAAACGATGAATTTGTGAAAGGCCTTTCGACTTCTTGTCCTTTCGCAGACTTATTTTTATTTTTCTATAGTCTGCTAAGTAAAGGGCTAGGAGTCGGAAAGCCTTGCAGAATTCCGTCGCTTCTCTTTCCTTCGTGGATAGTCTTTATTTATATAATTCATCAAGTTCCATATCTTCGTGATTCAGTTATATATATATTGTATATATATATATATATATATATATATATATGTGTGTGTGTGTGTGTGTGTATGTGTGTGTGTGTGTGTTTGTGCGTGTGTGTCAGGTGAGGACACTAGCCTCATGCCATGCCCCTTTGTATTATCGTTACGATCACCACAGTCGTATAATTGCAAAGTTCCCATCCTGGGTCGGTAGTCGAACCTGTTACCGATCGCAGCATTAGTTATAATATATATATATATATATATATATATATATATATATATATATATATATATATATACACATATATATACATGTATGTATGCGTGTATGTATATGTATATACATTCATACATATACATACATACTCGAACTAGATTTTCTTTTTGTTCGTAACATCTAGTGCCATGAACATTTAATATATAGATAAGTTATATTTACAGCAGCTATCATTTTTGTATTGGAAGTATTAGTAGTACAGTAGTATTAGTTTCGAAATGTAGCTTCGTGATAATTCGTCCCTATGTATTAAACTTCCTCCCAATTGAAACTTATCATAATTCTATGCTAAATTAATTAAAGATCACGTCTAGAAAGCGCTTCATATGCATGTGCTTGCTGGAAGAAGGAAGGAGGATAACGCAACCAGGAGCAGTTGTCCTCTCATGCTCTCTCTCTCTCTCTTGTAGCGTCATCAATAGTTTCGAGTTCCATTGTTTGGGTGTTGCAATTCGGCGCGCTTTAAACACTCTTTTGAAGTATCAAAAACCTTTCCATAGTGTTAGAAATTTTGGTTGGTGGAGAAATGAAACTGATTTCTGTCTCGTTAAGTCATATAAGTTGCGTATTTTTTTATTTTTTTTTATTTTGTTGGGTCATTTTAAAGAGTCAATATTCCTATCTCCGAGACGTTAGAATGTTTGAATTCTGGATTGGAAGGCAAAGTGGTGTCGTTTCAGCGAATGGTGGAATTCTAGCTGGAGGACTTTTAATAATCTAAACTAACGCCCTTGTAATGCGATAGAATTCGCTTAGAAATAAGCCGATAAATTTGGCTAAGGAGGAAAAATTTACCTCCAGAAGGGGGAACAGTGCAAGCGCGAATAGTGTCTGGAGTTGCCACCAGATGTCACTCCCCGATGCGTGGCCGTTCACATGCATAGTTTCCCCTTCCCCCCTTTCCCCAAACCTCCAGCATTGATTCCCCCCTCCCCTCCTCTAGCCCTCTCACCCTACCCTGTTTCTCTCTCTTTCTCTCTCGCTGTCCCTCCCTCCCCTACGACCACTACACTCTGTAGAATTGACTCTGTAATGCAAACTATACATTGCTTTTTGATTGGTGGGAAAGCATCGGGTAGTCCAGCTCGCATGTCATTTCAGAAGAAGTTTAAGCTTAGAGTGTTTTTTATCGTCGGCCGTGTTTAGATTCCTAGAGGAAAATTGCTTTGTTTAACCGATTGCATGATGGCGTTATTGTCGTTGTTGCAGTTGAATAGAATGGATATGGTAGGTGATACGAGGATGGGGGGAGGGTGGTTGTTGGCGGGAAAGGGGGGTTTTGCAGGGGCTGGGGTTGGAGGGAGAGTGGGGTGTGTTGGCTCGTTTCAGGTAAGGTCGCGGGGAATGGCTCGATATAAACAAATGGTTAACAACCGATATCTTTTGATTTTTGTTTCTTCCTCTCTTTTTGTCCTTTTTTAACTTTTTAGGGGGGAAAGGAAGAGGAGGAAGGGAGAGTGAGTGTGTGTGAGTGAGTGAGTGAGTGAGTAAGGGATAGGGTGGAATGGGAAGAAGGAACAGGGCGAAGAGGGAGAGAGTTAGTGAGAGTGAGTGAGTGAGCAGGAGAGGCATTTTGGGTAGCCATCATCGATTTCCCGTCAACTTTAAGGACATGGTCTCTTGAGGTAGCCAGAGAGAGAGAGAGAGAGAGAGAAGAGAACAGCGGGGGAGAGTGAGAGTTGGAGAGAGACCCCTGCCCCCCTCCAGACTCATAATACCCAAAAGAAGGTGTCCTATGGCTGCTGGAAGCGTTTGTGTTTACATGTGGGTGTGTCCGTTCGCCCAAACCGTTCTTGCAACTTACTTATTTTATTTTACTTTACTTTTTTTTTGCGTTTACGGTACAAAAATTTTTTTGCGGTAATTTTTCTGTCGTTCTAATTTTTCAGATAAATCGTATTTAAGAATGGAGATTGCCTTAAATAATATGCGCTTTCATAAATATAATTATGCCCAGGTCTGAGATACATTTCAGGTGTGTAATATCGAACTATGGTTTAGATTTCGGTTTTAATTACTTTTACAGACGTTAGTTATGCATATTTTGAAGAACGGGATTTACTATGCAAAGTTTTGCAAATATATTCAGCCGACATTAATTATCCCTGCGTATACACAAACATACACTATATATGTGTGTGTGTAGATTTACATATATATGCATACATATATGGGCATATATATACATAAACGTGTATATGTATATTATATATGTGTATGTATGTATTTTATGTATAACGATTTGTAAAACCGGAAGTCTTTTTCAGATTATAAAGAGAAATGGTTGTTTCGAAGTAAATGAGAGAGAGAGAGAGAGAGAGAGAGAGAGAGAGAGAGAGAGAGAGAGAGAGAGAGAGAGATGATTTATTGACTACTAATATGTTATTTCATTTCATACAAACATGTATAACGGACGCATTTCGTATTGACATCCCACCTAGGTTGTCCTATGTAAATTATTTTTCATATTTTCAAATTTTAATGTTCTCATTGGATATACTCTCTCTCTCTCTCTCTCTCTCTCTCTCTCTCTCTTCTCTCTCTCTCTCTCTCATATTCATTCAAAAATCCCTGAAGTGCGATATTTTCCAAAGGTAAGTTTCAAATGCATTTTCTGCATTGAAAAATAATAAGTCACACTAAGTGCTCTGTGGAATGAAAGTAAAATGAAATGCATTTGTAAGAAAATAAAAGAAAGAAAAATGGCCCATTGTTTTCTGTTATCTTGTGCTAAGGGAGTTCACAATTGATATATGAATATGTAAAGATTTTGAATGGAGGACATTTCTCTTACCTTTGTGATAATTCAATGCTGAATAGATTTATTGAATCCTCGTGGAAGTAACTCTTTGCATTGTTACTTGGTGTAGCAGAGGTTAAATATTGAAAGAGAGCTCATAAGCCATTCTAATAAACACTTGGACAAATTTATGAAGAAACTATTCACTGGAGGTGCTCTATATCAACTATTCTGAAGCGAAATTATTGATCGTAATTTTGATTTGCATGTTCGTTAGCAAGGAAACCCGTATACTTATATTTGCTTTGTTGCTTCGGTTGTATTCAGTTTTTTCAGCGTTTATGTATTGAGTTAACGTCAATTCTTTACAGTTGAACTGTCCCAGGACGATTTTCTGTCATAAATTTCAGTAAAATTGCGATGGGAGTTTTTATCGCCTTATAAATTCCTGTAAGCAGCAATGTACGTTGAGGATATTACTTACATTTAAAAAAACCATATATATTGGTTCGAAATGTCTTTTTTTTTTCATTTTTAAATGTTATAGTGTTCTTCAATTAACTCTTGCTGTTGATGTGCATCCAAGATTTATCTTGTAATAGCCGCAACTGGCTCAAGTTCATAGATACTCTCTAGTGGAATGTAGCTTTTATTTTGTCACGAAGTTGATAAGTTTGTCACCTGTTTATGTTTGCTGTAGGGTGGATTTTAGAACAATGGTCATCAGAGGGAAATTAACTTACGTAATCAACCGTTGGTAAGGAGTCTGACATGACAAGGGGCTTAAGAAGAGTTGGAGTGGTAAGAGAGAAGAATTTAAATCAACTTCGACTAAAAATTGATATGTTAAATAGAATAAAAATATTGATGTTATTAAGATATGAAATTAAAAGTGTCTCGTCTCTCCGCTGCACCGGTGATGGAGACAAGAGGCGAGATTAACCGGGAAATAGCCCAGTGGTTTCGGGTGGTATTTGATCTTGGATTGATGATGATGATGGTGATAATGGGGAAGGTAATGGCTCTCACCTTCTACTTTTAACTCGTCTTGGACAGCGTTTTCTCGCCGAACCGTGACTTGGCCGGACGCCTGGCCTTTTGTTCTGAGAAGGATCACTTGGGGCTTCCTGTATTAAGTCGTTTACATACGAGGGAGGCAAGTGTCACGGGCCACTGGTTTGCGTCGCCATTAGGTGTGTGTATGTGTGTGTTTTTGTGTATGTGTATGTGTGTATGCGCTGGAGGTGGACCTCCAGAAGTGGAAGGTGGCGGGGATTTCAACCTGGCCGTTGTCTAATGTTTGTTTCGACCGACGGACGGGCTTTTCTTTATACAGACGTATGTGTACTTTCCCTGACACTTGTGCACACAAACGCTCCTGGTCCCTACAATGGGACATACGCCCCTATCACACACACACACACACACACAAACGTATATACACACAAGAGGACATACACGCCATCACCTCACTTGTTTGCGCAAGCTTAAGCATTCGCGGGTTTACAATTGCAGGAAAACTCATGTACGTACACTCAACGTAAACACGCGGATACATACCTCCGTTCCCTTAATCGACGGACCTTTCATTGTGTTCATTTATGGAAGTTCTTAAAATTTTGTCCGTGAAGTCAGTAACTGTCCTTAAGAATGTCTGTGAATATTGGAGGAAGTTATAGAAGTTATAGAGTATAGAATAGATATTTCGCTGCCAACCGCGAAAATATCTCTCTCTCTCTCTCTCTCTCTCTCTCTCTCTCTCTCTCTCTCTCTCTCTCTCTCTCTCTCTCTTTTCGTGCCGCATACCGCCACAGGGATTGTAACTGCCACCTGGTTCTCACTTGGTCTAATGCTTTACTGGTGGACTATATGTTCCATCATTAAGTAATGTGCCCTCGTCATTTTAAGAGTTTTAAGTATAGCAACCATATTTTGTATGTTTTATTGTTTCAAGGCATTTATGTGATACCTCCAAACTAGTTTTGCATTTTCTCCATTTCAACTCGACGGTTAACTTTACCGTGTGCGATCGGTTTTACCATTTCCATTTTCTTCAAGGCCTCGACATCGCACAGGGAGCAAATTGCTCTCCGACTGGGACGGTCATCCGTCCGGCCTCTCTCTCTCTCTCTCTCTCTCTCTCTCTCTCTCTCTCTCTCTCTCTCTCTCTCTCTCTCTCTCTCTCTCTCTCTCCGCCGTAGCTCCTCCTCTTTACCTGATGTAGAGGCGCTCCTGCCGTGTTTGCCTTCGGTGTCGTGGCCATTGATGCATTTTTCTGCTTTCCCCGTTGGATGTATTGAAGGGGCGTAACCGGACCATGCTGGCCAACCCCCTAAGGACACCCCTCCCCACTCCTCCTCCCCCCTCCCTCTCGTCCCCTCCCGTAACCTGTGCTCTGGCACTTGCACGTTCGCGTTTCTTCTCTGCTTTAGTATTTCCCCTCCCCGTTCCCCTCCCCCGAGGGATTTTTTATTCCTATTTTTGTCTGGAGTTTTAGCGATCGGGAAGCGAATCTTCCATCCACTTCTTTTATCGCTACGAAGAGGAACACGATCGCCAACCCCGCCGTCAAAGACGTGGCCGTCGTAATGACGAGGAGGATGGCCCTCTCTCGTTTAATGTCAAGGTTGATTAACATCTGTGTGTACACTGTGGCGGTGTAGCTTTAAGCTATTTACAGTTAAAGGTGATTGTAGGGTACAGCTTGCGAAGGTGAAGGATGAAGACGCTGATCAGGACGGAAAGAGGGAAAGAAAGTAAGAGAGAGTAAAATAAAAAAAAAGAAGCCAAAAGCTGCGAGCTGGATGTAAACAAAAGTAGAGAATGTTGCTATATATATTTTTTTTGTTTCCCGCAACCCCCTTAAAGTGAGTATGCCTTGACGTGGCCCCTAGCGATGTAAATGAGGATTTTCCGGGCGGCGATTTTTAAAGGTTAATGCCGTTGCTTTATGCGTTTTGACTTTACTGTTTCGTGTTTATTTTCGGTTTTAACGATGCCTTTTTTTTGTGTGTGCAGTTAAACTCTTTTTATTTTCTTTCGTTTTATTTTTGTCAATAAATATTTTTTGACGTTAGTGATTTCGTTTGATAAGTAATTTAATGACCGTTCATACCTCTTTAACTTCTCTGCAGTCTGATATTTTTTGTTTTTATAATAGCTTTTATGCCACAGTACGAATGCTGGATATATGCGCTAATTGTTTCGTATTCATGTGTGAATACGCACAGACACTTATATATATATATAGTATATATATATATATATATATATATATATATATATAATATATATGTATATGCTTAACAAATCACAGTAGATTCACGTGACTTCTATTAAATAAACGCCGGAATACCACAGGAAAATGATAGGCAGAAATCCAATCGCTTTCGTCTTTACTGAGACATTGGTAAAGACGAAGGCGCTTGGATTTCTGCCTATCATTTTCCTGTGGTATTCGCTTATATATATATATATATATATATATATATATATATATATATATATATATATATATATTATATATAGTATAGTATAGTATAGTATAGTATGTATAGTATAGTATAGTATAGTATAGTATATATCGCGACGCCTATAAGGTGTAGGGTGCCCTTCGTGTCCGCTTTATACAGGATTGAAAGGTTAACGTGATTGTCTGCAGTTCCTCCGACGTCTTTTTTTTTTTATACATATGTATATTCTTGAATTATGAACTGCACGGTCGTAATACGCAGCACGACCTGCGCTATTGTCCCTAGCATGGCTCGTTCAGATCGAAATGGAATTTAGCGCAGTTTTCGTTACCATTTGTAGATTTTTTTTATATACCTATAGTAGTTATGTTACGGAAACGTATACTATCCGGCAATTTATTTTTGTTCTTGCATAGGGGTTGGGGGTGGGGGGGATGTACTGTAAACATAAGTATGCGAATAGTAACATAGGAGTATTTTTTTTCCTAATGATTTTCCCTGCGACTCTAATGATGTCAATCGATATCAAAGAATTATCCGGTATTTAGAAAACCTAGTGGTGAGGACTGTTTAACCCAAGCAGTATGAAATTTTTTTTCATTATTTATGTGGTCCTTGTGTGCTTGTATGTAAATATGTGTACATACACACACACACACACACACACACACACACACATATATATATATATATATATATATATATATATATATATATATATATATATATATATATATATATTATATTAGCCTCTGTATGTCATTTTCACACGTTCAAAGTTGTATTGAACATAATAAGTCTACAAATTCTTAATATCGAATTAAATATTACATGGGGGGTTAATTAAAAAAAAGAAATAAAAAGCAACAAAGGTTGTGTGTGTATATATATTATATATATATTATATTATTCTAATAAGTTTATTATCTATATACATATAGTGCATGTATGTATATGTATGTTGTATTTATATATATATTATATATATATATATATAATATAGATAGATATATATATATATATATATATATATATGTTATATATATATATTTAATCTTGGTATGTGAGTATTTATACATCGTCTGGTTTATGCAAAACGTTATGTGCACATACAGGCTACAGACCATGCATGTGTAACAGAAGAAGTCTCATCTTTTTCGCAGTTTCACATTTTTTCATATTCGTTCCATATTTCAGTGAGCAAATAGTGTGTTGTGTAGATAAAAGGCGAAGTAAATTTGAGCGTATTTTTTTTATGGGGCGGAGGTCGTTTTCTATTTTTGCTGAAGCTTTGTTGCGTTGGAAGTTATGTGAGGAGGTAACAATCATAGTTGGTGCGGCATTATCCCATGAAATACGGATATGTTAGTCGCGTTTTAATTGGAGGATTTCGATTAGTAATACCGATGGCCTATCAATGTTGGGATAGTGCCAAAGGATGAGTCTAGTTTATTATTGTTAGCAAATGACAAATCCCCTATGATTAAGATTTATTTGTTGGTGGAGTTTGGCCGTTTTGTATATATATATCTATATGTACATATATGTTTGTATATCCTTCCTCCCTTTTTCTGTTGTAACTGTTCACATTTGTTTTAATTGTTTGTCCTCTCCATGTTATTGTTTGTTTTTGATGGCCATAGAGGTTTTTGCGGTAAGGATGGAATGGAGTGTTTGATTGTCTTATGTAAAGGAGAAATAGAGTTGGAATTTGACTAGCGTCTTGTATAGCCTTTGTACCTTGATACTTGTTTCCTTTGCATGTCGGTGTTCGTGGAATTCACGACGAATGTTGTGCGCGTGAAAGTTTTTAATTATGTTTTCGTCAATGATGTTGGTATTGTTTTAATGTAGTGTTTAGGATGTTCAGGTTTGTGTGTGTGTGTGTATGGTTTTATTTTATCTTGAAGATAAATCTAAGAATAGAATCGCGAAGACACCGACCATAGCTACCGAGAGTTGATAGTATGGTTGTATAATGCTAGTTTTCTTGTCTTTCATCTCATAACTTTTTTTTTTTTTTCACTTCAGAGGAAAGCAAATGGAATAAAGACAATGTGAGGTTGCTTATGTAAAATAAGCGCGAAATATAAAAGAATTGATTATATATACATACATACATCATACATATATATAATATATATATATATATATATATTATATATATATATATATATATATATAGTGTTATCTCGTTTGCCAAACCTAGGAAGGGCGATAAGGATGAGTGTTATTTTTTTTTTTTTTTTTTTTTTTTTTTAATTTTTTTTTTTTTTTGTGCGCTTGTGGCTGAATAAGAAATTTTTTTTTTTTTTTTGGGGGGGGGGGGGGGGGGGGGGGCGCTTGGATATTTATATTTTAACGGGAGCACGGAAGGAAAGGTTGGGATAGGTAGGAATGGAAAAGGGAGGGCTTGTTGTTCGGATTTAACCCAATGTGAGATTAGTTATAAAACTAGAATCATTTGTTAATTAATTGCTGTTACTTTTTATGTGTTTTTTTATATTAAATGTTATGTTTTCCTTCGGCAAGACTGAAAGTAGTTGCATAATAACAGAGGAAGGGAATAAGGGTGGGACGCGGATTGCGTCAAAGTGAGATTTGGTTACGTACCACCATGATTATATATTTTTGTATCATTTGCATCTTGGAAAAACTCCGGATTACGTTTTTCCAGGGCAAGACGAAAACGGAAGAGAGAGAATGGAGGGGGGGGGGGATCGCGGTGGGAGGGGGACGGTGATAAAGTTAGAGACGGGTGGGGGGTGGGGGGGGGATGTTGTTGTTGGTGTGAACAAAAAGTGCAATGGGATGATGATAATTCGGTGCTGAAGAAGTGGGGAGGGGGTCCCTGGCCGGCTCTCCGCACAATAATTAAGCCAAGTCTACAATGTGATGGACAAAAACAGTGAAATTAATCGTCTTTCGAGCCATTTCACTTTAAGGCCAGATAAGACCCAGAGCCCCCATCAGTATCACTAATGGCATCTGTCTGTCAGGACAGAGAGTGAGAAAGAGAGAGACAGAGAGAGAGATAGAGATAGAAAGAGAAGGAGAGATAGAGAGAGAAAGAGAAAGTGACTTTAATTTTGTGTTTCTTCTCAAGTTTGGTATTTGCATTTTTATTTCTGTTGTGGTACTTTGGGTGTAGTGATAGTTTTCAAAATTATGTCGTCTCTCTCTCTCTCTCTCTCTCTCTCTCTCTCTCTCTCCCCCTCCCCGCAGTTCTACACTATTTTGGTTCTAGGTCATTATAATTGAATGAAAAAAAGCAGCAAGCAGCGTTTCACATAAGGTATAGAAATCATATTTTATTATTATTATTATTATTTTGCGTTATTATTGATTACTTATAAGTTCTTTATTAGCACCCTTACGCTATTCGATACTCAAGATTCTTAGTAAAATTCACCACTCTTGCGAGTGACATTGATTAATTGCGCAAGTGACCTGCCTCCGCAACCCTTGTTCTCAGATGAGCTTGATTTTTATGACGGATCCGGTACATGTCGAACAAGTGTCTGCCTCCACCAATACCTCCACCAGCAGCTGTAGGCTTAAAAGAGGGGCGTGCTGAGGACGAGGTGGAGATATAAAGGTTTTGGAGGAGGGGGGGGGGGGGGGGTTAAAGGCACCTGTTTTATGCGACACTTCGTGGGTAGCAGGACGACCCTAAAGTTCTTCGGTGATGGTAATTCTAAACCTTTTATGGGCCTCTCTGTTGCTCTGACGTTGATAAGGGAGAGATTTCCGAGCTGGTCTCTCTTTCACAGATCCATCGGATTTTCCTGTGGTCTTTTCTGTAGCTTCTGTAGGGCTCTCGTGTGGGGTGTGCATCGTTCGCCCGTGTATTTGCCCCTTTGTGTTTTCGATAAGGAATCTTTATACATGATTTTTTCAAGGACGCTGCCGATATGATCTTAATTTGAAATAGGATTAACAAAAGGCTACAGGATGCAGTACATGATTTTTTCAAGGACGCTGACATCATCTTAATTTGAAGTAGGATTAACGAAAAGGCTACAAGATGCAATACATGATTTTTTCAAGGACGCTGACATCTTAATTTGAAATGGGATGAACAAAAAGTCTGCAAGATGCAGTATAGGATTTTTTAAGGACGCTGACATCTTAATTTGAAATGGGATGAAGAAAAAGGCTACGAGATGCAGTACAGAATTTTTTCAAGGACTCCGACATTATCTTAATTTGAAATAGGATTAACAAAAAGGCTACAAGATTCAGTACAGGATTTTTTTTCAAGGACACGGACATTATCTTAATTTGAAATGGGATGAACATAAAGGCTGCAAAGATGCAGCGATCAAACTATGCTGGTTTAATTATATGAGTATTAGTAGGCCTCATTCTTTAGTTACCTCACCATCAGAAAACAGTAACCATCCTTAAGTTTTCTCATCCGTTTAGAGGTACTTTGAAGTATTTGAGGCTGGAGATATACGGCCCTCGGGGTTGGAAATCTCATCTGGGTCATTTTAGAAATGAGGGTTGTGCGTTTGTACGTAGTCGTGTTTGTAGGGTCGTGAGTGTCGTTTGAGTTACGGCCGAGACTCGTGTTGGCTACTTGAACTCAGGTCCTTTAAATATACTCTCTGAATATATTTAAAGGACACTCGCTTGCGCTGTTGAACCTTAGTGGAGTGGTGGATGAGCTTGCGTCACGTGTAAAAGGCGTAATACGATTGAATGTAGCGTAGGGGTATTCTCTCTCTCTCCCTCTCTTCCTTCTCTCTCCTCTCTCTCTCTCTCTTTATAACTATGTTCTCCTGTAGTTCTTTCTTTGGTGGAATCTTCTGGACTCTACTTATGGAAATATGGCGAGCTCTTGGTATGGTTTATGGTTTATTTGAAAGGTAACTTCTTTTAATTTCTTATAGTTTAATTGTTATTAAAATGAAAGTAAGAATGGCGTAACCTTACTTCATGCAGCTTTGTAAGCAGGCAGGTGTTTGGGGTCAGAATTTGATACGAGGTCTCGTCTATACGTTTGTGTCCTAACTATCAAATGCATTCAAAACGAGTCATAAACAATGAAGGATGAAATTTTGCAAGAAATTTTAAAAGAAAAGTTGTAGACCTGAAGCCGATTTTAATACTTATTTTTATATGCATCCCCATCTCAAAATATTTTCAATTTATATTTTTATATGCTCTCCCATCTCAAAATGTTTTTATTATATATTTTCCTATGCTTCCCCATCTCAAAATGGTTTTAATATATGTTTTTATATCCTTTCTCAAAATGTTTTTATTATATATTTTCATATGCTTACCCATCTCAAAATGGTTTTAATATATGTTTTTATATCCTTCTCTATCTCAAAATATTTTTATGCTTCCCATCTCAAAATGTTTTTAATATATTTCCTTATATCCTTCTCCATCTCAAAATGTTAAGTCCTTGATTTACAATGACTTTTTTTAAATTTTTTTTTAATAACTAGTTACCGTTTTGTGCCTCGTTCAAGTGATTAAAATGTCAAAGACAGTGTTGCGAAAGCCCACTTTTTTAAAGACTGAGATTATGGCTGTTCTTGTGAATATCGAATATTGGCTGTCGACCCCTAGAGCAGTTAATATGATAAGTTTGTTTCGTAGTTTGTCTATAAGAATTTATAATGTATTTCAGTCAAGTTTGCCAGAAAATAAGTTATCATATTTGCTGTTTTCTATTTTTTTTTCATTCATTTTGTTTTTAGAATAATATCCTAAATAGCATTTAGAAATGTATGTTTTTATTATTGCTGTCTTTGAATTAACTTTTAATCCTCCTCTTTTTGTTTATTGGTGCAAAGAAGCCCACTAGAATATAACTTCGAGTTACCTTAAAGTATTTGTTTATGTAATCTTCCCATTTTGACTTTATATTATAAATCGTATTTTTCATGACTAAAGCCTCATACGTAAAGTCTTTCGATGAGGGTATTTCTGACAACGCTCTATCGGGGCTACGAAATCATTTAGTGAAAGTAGATTTACAGAATATGGGTCGGGGGGAGGGGGAGGGGTGAGATTGGATTGGATGTTGGGGAAGAGGGGGAAGAAAAGGATGGAATAAGACATGGAAGATTGCGTGTCGGTGATTGTTCTTGGCGAACTTTTTTTTCTGTATAATGGGTTTTGCCTTCACATGTGATGGATTCTGTTGAGAGAGAAGAGAGAGAGAGAGAGAGAGAGAAGAGAGAGGAATTTTTAAGTTTCAATTCCTTTAATGGGTTTTTTTTATTGCCCACAATTTTATCGAATATTTTTCGTTATACGGTAAGCACAGCAACATCCCGAAACGAGCGTATAGCTCTCTCTCTCTCTCTCTCTCTCTCTCTCCTCTCTCTCTCTCTCTCTCTCTCTCTCTGGGGGCCTTACTGTATCCTTGTTTAAAGTTTCCGTGACCGGCTCATATGAAAGATGGAAATCATATCCCTCCTGTCAAAACTAGCACGCTCTAGTTCATTTGTATGTGTGTGTGTGTATGATTTATGAATGTGCGTATGTGTAATCATGTAGTATATGTGCGTCTCGACAGAGGAGAGCGAATAGAGAAAAAATGAGGGATGAGGAGGGGAAAAAAAGAAAGTCCAAGTCGCACATATCCTGGAAAAAAGTTTAAGATGAAGAAGAAAAAAAAAGTTCCAGTCACATGGATCATCATGGTCGACAGTCTCGTTGTGAAGCAACGGGTCATAAGACCATCATGTTTTGTGAGCCGTGTGCGGTCCTTGCTCTGCGCGCATCGTGGGATCCACTTGCATAAGTTCAAACTTTCACATTACGAGCTCCATGGAGGAGGATGAGGAGGAGGAGGAGGAGGAGGAGGCGGCGGCGGCGGCGGCGAGCTCTGGGCTCCAACACAATACGTGGAGGCGAATCTGAACAGTATGATTCCACTCTCTCTCTCTCTCTCTCTCTCTCTCTCTCTTCCCCTTGTGTTTTGAGAGGCGTGTTGCGATTCTGCTTCTTTCTTTTTATAGTAAAATTATTTGTGTAGGCTATATTTTCATTGTTAGATTCAGTGCAGATAAACAGAAGATTGATGAATGAAAATTTTATATACATACGTATATTTATACTTATATATATTCCTGATAGTTGCATGACATTGTCATATAAATACACCATGTAAAATACGGTATTTGCTCCGCCCCAGAAAAAAAAAAAACATAATAAACAACAATTAACAGTGATTTATAGTTGATTTTTAAAATTAAACCAGACTTCAACAAAGCCGGAATTTTGTCGGAATTTGGCGTCATTTCCCCTTCATTTGATCGAGCTTCAGAATATCCTACCAATATTCTTGAACCAGACCCAGGAACTTGAGAGTTCGTTACGAAGCGTGAAGTAATTGAAATATGGCGTAACTGCACCGTAGATTGGCCGTGCGTGTATCCGGCGTTTTAACTTAGCCCAATTGTCGTAACTCACATTTTGAGTGTGAGCGTACGGTGGATGTGGGGTGTGTGTCATCCCATCTTGGATAAGGAGGTAGATTGGTGGATGGGTGGGCGCCTCAAGTATTGAGATGGCGTGTGAAGTAATGTGACAGGGTAACCCTCGCCCCCCTTCAGGTGTCGAGTACCCGAGGTACTTACTCCAGACGGCTGGGCTAAGGAGCCCTGGCAGTGGCACGGTTGTTAGTGGTGGTTACTTTTCCGCGCTTCCTGTTTTTTTTAGTTTGTTGCGTCTTTTTATTTATTTGACGTCGAGGCCTTGGAATATATGTTATATTTCAAGTCATTAAGTCACGTTCATATCATTGTAACTACTTACTAGTCCAGATGACCTATTACGAAAGAGTACAGATTTCACAGTATTCAGGTAGATCATTTATTCCCTAAAGATAATGAAACTCATTGTATATAGTAGCGATATTTGGAATAATATGAAAGTTTTACTACGGATACTTTTGGAAATCCAGTGCGGTTAATATATTAATTGTAATTTCGCTGTTTGAAATTATAATAATGATAAGGGGAACCGAACAGATTCCCGAAACCTATCCTTGCTGTTTTTAGATTTAAATATTGTACATTTACATAACTATGGATTTGATTCTCCAATAATAATAATAATAATAATAATAATAATAATAATGACACACACCCCACATCCACCGTACGAAAACAATCAGGCAAAGATCCTCTGGAGCTATGGTATCAGAACGGATAGGGTGATACGTGCAACAGACCAGACGTGACGTTGATTGACAATGTCAAGAAGAAAGTATACTCATTGATGTCGCAATACCATGGGAACACCAGAGTTGAAGAGAAAGAGAGGGAAAAATTGGATAAGTATCAAGATCTGAAAATAGAAATAAGAAGGATATGGGATATGCCAGTGGAAATCGTACCCATAATCATAGGAGCACTAGGCACGATCCCAAGATCCCTGAAAAGGAATCTAGAAAAACTAGAGGCTGAAGTAGCTCCGGGCCTCATGCAGAAGTGTGTGATCCTAGAAACGGCACATAGTAAGAAGAGTGATGGACTCCTAAGGAGGCAGGATGCAACCCGGAAACCCACACTATAAATCCACCCAGTCGAATTGGAGGACTGTGATAGAGCAAAAAAAAAAAAAAATAATAATAATAATAATAATAATAATAATTACTCTTGGACATGACTTGTTGTTGCCCCGTTCTTGGTAAATGCACATTCCACTTACAGCTTACGGTCGGGCTTCGATCACCTATTATGTTAATAAAAGCATCCCCCGTCAGGAGACAATTATTCGAAGAGAAATTATTTCCATCACTTTACGTCAAAGAATTTCGTCTCCCGAGCTTTTTAACACATGCTGGCAGAATCGAGAGTCCCATTGGAGCTTTGACCCCCCCCCGGGGGGTGGGAGGTGGGGGCTGGGAGGTGGGGGCTGGAGTTTGGGTTTTGATTGGGGCCTTGATGCATTTTGGAAGCATTAAACAAGCCTGTTAGCCACGTGTGACCCATTTGAGTCCATCGCGTTGCCCTTTTGAGCTGTGAGAATGTCCAGCGTCCTAGGTTAAGGTGTCAGGATGAAAATGGGTTGACCCTCTACCTATATAACCTACCTACCTATCTCCACCCCTTTTGCTTTCCACCCTCACACCGCCACTACTAGCTACCTGCTCTCCTCCCTCCCTCCCTCCTTCAATCCCTCCCCCAATCCCTCCCCTTAGGCCAGATGGGATACACCCCCTTCGGCTTGCAACAGTAAATAGACAAGCGAATGTGTTGCTATGCAATAAAATTTTATGTTTGTTGTTGTAGTGATGGCGGTGTTTTGGGGGATGGAAGGGGGTTAGGGATCGGTAGGAGGGTAGGCAGAGGCGCTGAGAGAGAGAGAGAGAGAGAGAGAGAGAGAGAGGTGTGGCCCAGGTGGGGTTGGAGTGTGTTCTACCACCGTCGTGTAATGAAAGGGATTCAGAGATTAATGGGTCTTCCCATCGCTGGCTCTCCTGATGCTGCTTCTATTTTTCTTCCTTCCTTTTTATTTCTCCTCCTCCTCTTCCTCCTCCTCCTCCTCCTCCTCCTCCTCTTCTCTTATGCGTGATATTGTTTCAGAAATTGGATCCAAGACAACTAAACCCCAT
>NC_087218.1:39840446-39860446 GCF_015104395.2 Macrobrachium nipponense | reverse complement strand
ATCTGCACTGAATGTTTTTCAGGACAGCTCGTATTACATTTTTTTTTTTTTTCCGAAGGTACATGTTACTGATTATTGATAAAGTCCTAATTTCAATTATTAATGATAAATTAATTTAGTATTGTCCTTTGTAATAATTTATATATTTCATTGTATTTAGAAAATTCATTAAATTTTGTATTGTCCGTAGTAAGATTTTAGATTTCATTATATCTAGAAAACTCATTAAATTTTGCATAGTCAATGGTAATAAATTTTAGGTTATATTGTATCTAGAAAACTCATTTATTAATTAGTAGTCGTTGTTCTACCATAACTGATATTATTTAGAGGCAGCCAAAGATGTTATTCATTGTGGGCAAATATTCTTGAACAGTACACCTGTAGGGACGTCCAGTATCTGTTTATATAAAAAATTGCCAAAAGTAATAAAAATACGAAAAACTATGAGCAACAAATAATTGTTGAAGCTAAAAGCGTTACCTTATTTATATGTTTTGTGACTTAGTATTTTGTAGAAATTACTGCAACACAATTTTAGTCATAATAGAAATAGTAGTTGAAGCTAAAAACGTTGCCTTGGTTATTTGCCTTTTAATTATTAGTATTTTATTCAGCAATGACTTATTTAATCCGGCAAAGACTTTTCCAGACACTACGGTATCAGCCGCAACACAATTCGAGTGACTAGATATATTGAATACCTAAATAGTCAGCATTTCAGTGAAGGATTTTTTTAGAAGTATATCGTATACTAACATAATTATCAGACCGCGTTTCTTGAGAGAAATGAAACGTAGCGTAAAAGGCTTGTGCCGACATCGAGTTTTGGTGAGGCTTCGAAACCACAGGGAATCTGGTCTCGTGCGATAATTGTAGAATTCCCTTCATTTTATTAGTATTTTCGCTGATTTTATTTTCATGTAATCTAGATTCATATATCTTGAAGGATTATCCGTTGCTGAGGAAGAAGTATTTCTCCTAGTAGGTCGACTTCTCAGAAAGTAGTTCATAAATATAGAATGGGGGAGCTTTTATGCATATTTTTAGAAATGTCCCCGAAGACCGAAGGGGAATCACTAAAGGGTTTTGTTAAGAAATCGTATGTATTTTAACGTACTTGATTTGTTCTCGTAATATTTCTTTGGCTATTAGTACAATATACGTTCCCCTCTCACACTATTTTGTTCTTGTTCTTTCTGGTCATATATAATGGTCATACCTTTTAGATTCCTTAAAAGTGCCAAACTCATATCAATTTAGTCTTAATATCAATATCCATTTTATATCCTGGAAATTAGATTCGGCGCATTCGTGCATATACCTTATTTTCTTGCCGCTTAACGGCTTCCTCAAATTCAAACACGTAGCACTTCTTCTGACCCTCCAGCCATTTATAACAACATAAACATAACGAACACCACACACTATTTTATGACGAGATATATACATCATTCGCAACGCTGCTGCTTTACGGCCTTCTTCTTCTTCTTCCTCTTCTTCTTCATCCTCCTCTTCTTCTTTTTTCTTTTTTTTTTTAACGCGCCATATCGCCGGTAATTGGGCCTCGATTGTTCATTCGTCACTGTGGTTCTTTTGCAGTGTTGTCGCTCAGAAACACGCAAGAAGAGGAGCCACCCGACCCCCAGCTAATGCGCCTGGACAACATGCTGATCGCCGAGGGGGTCGCGGGACCCGAGAAGGGCGGCGGGGCGGGCGCTGCCGCTAACGCCTCGGCTGCGGCTGGCGCCGGCGACTCCGCCATCGAGCACTCCGATTACCGCGCCAAGCTCGGACAGATCAGACAGATATACCACCAAGAACTTGAGAAATACGAGCAGGTGAGTTTGTCCTTTTTCTTCTTTTCATTATCATTATTGAGCTTGTTACTGTTTTGTTTTGTTTATCATATTCGTTTGGTGTTAATCCCTATGTTAAATTTTTTGTTTATTCTGTATTTGTTAATTATATAATTATCGTAGTTTGAGCCTTTTGCTTTTTCTGTATATTTCATATTCATTTGGTGTTAATCCTTATGTTAAATTTTGTATGTTTATTCTGTATATTTGTTACTAATATAATTATTATCAGAGTTTGAGCCTTTACAGTTTTGATTTGTTTTCATATTCTATTAGTTTTAATCCTTATAGTTTTTTTATATTTTGTTACTTATGTATTCTATAATTGTATTATTAGTTTCAAGTTTTTGTAATTTTTGCATTCTATTATTTTAAATCTTATTATTAATGTTCTGATTTTTGTGAGTTGTGAATGTTTCTGATTTATGTTATCTGTTTTTAGTCCTTTTATCATTTTTCATTTCTTTTGTAATTGTCTTTTTCGACCATTTTGTCTGGTTTTAAATGTCCAGTTGGTTTTACTATTGATAAATTTAGTTGGCTGAAATTTGAGGCTTCCAAGGGGTCGAATATTCTATGCTTATTTTTGCCGGTTGTTTTGAGGAGGTCTTGCAATATTATTCCCTTTGAAATATGTAAAATGTAGGTAAGAGAAGAACATTTGAAATGTTTAGGGACATTTCCTTTTAAATATATAATTCCAAAAGGAAAAATACATGAAAAATTGATAGTCCTCGTGTCCCTCAAAATCTCGTATAAATATACACAACCCCCCTTCCTCCCCCCACTTCTCTCGTGTCTCAGATCTCTCTTGATCTCCAGGTCTCTCTCTCTCTCTCTCTCTCTCTCTCTCTCTCGGTATGTCAGGATAAATTATGAACTCCATTGAAGCCTTCCGTTTCAGGATCTTTATGGTTAACCTCTTGACAGATATTATTTATCACGTTGATTGTGAATGGGGAAAATTCTACCGTGTAAGGGGAGAGGGAGGGGGTGTTTGGGAAGGGGATGGGATGGGAGGAAAGGAAAGGGGGAAGAGGAGGTGGGGGGGGGAAGGGGACTGTTCTCTGGCACTGCCGTTTGCCCGGCTCGTTGAAAATAATTCAAGTAATATTTAGAAGTCTGGTAGTTGTTGAAGTAGGTCATATCGAAGTGTGTCTGTCTTTTAGATCTTTATCCAACTTTTCAGTATGGTAAGGATAGATAGATATAGATTGATAGATAGATAGTCGTGTGAGTGTGTTTAAAGTGGACGAAAATAACTATTTTTCTTATAGAAATAGCCCACCACAACCAGGTGTGTTGTTAATTTTATCTTGTAGCTCCTTGTACAATAAACACTAAAGATGTGTGCATGTTTATAAAAGAAAACCATTTAGTAGTTAGGGGATGTTTTTCTATAAATTTAAGAAGAATGGGGAAATGAAAACCTTTTAAAATAATATATTTACACGTACGTAGTCAAAGTCAAGTGGATTCGTTTCGAAAACACAATAGGTGTGTGCATCTTTATAAAAGAAAAACCATTTACTAGTTAGGGGATGTTTTTATGTTAATTGAAGAACGGGGAATTAGAACCTTTTAAAACAGTATACATTACATTTACTTAGTCCAAAGTCAAGTGGATTCGTTTCGAACGTCGCGTGTCGCCGCTCCTTAACTTAACGTCGAGTTGTCGTTTATTAAGTGTTTCTTAGTTACTATTATATTAACGAACGCGTAAATTTCCCGAACGGTTTGCGTTTTCATAATTCCTAAGTCAGCGAAAACGCTGTTGCCATTTATCAAACAGTATCGTACTTATGACGCTCCCGAATTGTATTGGACTTACATTTAATTGAAACGAATTTCCCTCCGAGTAAGTAAGTGGTGGCTTGTTAGAAATTCGGGAATGATTGGTGCGAAACCCAAATATTCACTCATTTGGCTTCACAAAAAGAAAAGTAATTGATTCAAAAGCCAATTCTGGTACGTTGCCGTCATTTCACCTTGTTAAACATTTCATTCTTGTGGATTGGATATTCTGGGGCATTTCTTGAATTCGAAGACTTATTAGACTTCTAACTTTCGTTAAGTGGAACGAAAGCGTTCAATACCAGCCAGTAAAGGCTAAAGAAAATTTCAGTTTGAGTTGCTGTCCGGCTGCTAATGGGTGTACAATGCTTTTCTTTTTTTAATGATTTTGATGATTCCAAATTTTAATGTAAATTCTAGTCAAGCAGACAACATTTTCAGGACCCTCCTTGAAACGAATAGTGGTATCGGTTGAGATGAGTGATGTCCCCGTTCATTTTGACTGTAGTATATTCTACTTTTGCCTTGGATCAGCGAGTGTCTTCATTTTAATCCGTTTTCTTACCTCAACATTGTCAATTGGCAGCGTATTTACTTTCTTGCATTTTTTTGAAAACCATTAATTTTTTCTGCATTATACTTCTCTAGAAAACGACCTCTGTAAAAGGTTGGAAATGAAATAAGAAAAGTAATGATGTATAAAATCCACGAAATGAAACGTGAGTGGAATATAGGGTAATTCCCATGTGAATGCAATTGCTTGCACAAGCATAATTGAAAGTCTGTCTTGCTGTATGTGTATTTAGACGTATAAATCAAGGTGATGTAATCTGTTAATTAAAAAACATTGTTAAAAAATTATAAAACATGGATAAAAAGACTTACATGTCTTCACAATTTTTTATTTTTCGTAGGAAGAATCTAATCATAATGCATGGCTTAAAATTCATTGGACATTTTCGTTACAGATACATATATATATATATATATATATATATATATATATATATATTATATATATTATATATTATATATATATATATATATAAATGTTTTTGTTTTAGCCAATTCTACAACTCACTGAACGATGGACAGATGCAATAAGAAGAGAGAGGAAGAGGATTGGGCTTTGGAGAGGTTGGGGAAATAGGTAGGGTGGCGGTGGGAAGGGGGGGGGGGGGAAGTTCGCTTTTAAAAATACTAGACCGTGAAAGGAAGGCCGGATTGCGTGCGAGGGTAACTATCGTGGATTAGTTGAAGCCGACGGAGGTAGTTAATCCTTTAATAAGTTCCCGAGACGCTGGGAACTTTTATGTTTTTCCGACTTCATCGTCTGAATTGACTACACCGTTTTGTTTCGTCATAATCGTGGTCTAGGGTCAGCTCTGATAATTTAATTAGATATGGACCCGTTCGACGTAACGTACGTCTCTCTCTCTCTCTCTCTCTTTCTCTGTCTCTCGGCCCCCTTGGTCTTATTAGTTTTTTTTTTGAGGGGAGTACAAAAATATTTTGTTAGTGTTTTTTTGGCAATTAATAGGATTCAAGATGGCTTCCCACTAATCCCTATTTATTTCAATGTATGTGGTGATTTCAATATTTTGTATTTCACTTGCGCTCTCTGTGTGTGGTCATTGACTATTTTGCTTTTTAACTTGTCCAAAGACTGCTATCCAAAGACAACGTAAAGTATACTTTTCGTCGCCCTGCTAAGATCTATCTCTCTCTCTCTCTCTCTCTCTCTCTCTCTCTCTCTCTCTCTCTCTCTCTCTCTCTAGGATGTTCACCGTGTGTAGGATCATTGCTTTACAGTTTAAAAAATTGTTTTATTACTGGTATCGGTATCGTTATGGTATTTTGTGGTTGAATTTAGTTGATTTCTTATCCGGTAAGGTTGTTGGTGTCATTTCTTATTCACAGTAGTTGGTCGTTGAAATGTAAAGGAAAAGTCTTTAGGGAAAAAGAAGGTATGGGAATTTAATTAAGTTTATGAAGTTCATTGTTAGGTTTGTGGACTTTTTCTTCAGAATGGTTTTTGTTATCTTTTGAATTCAGGTTTGTTTGGTATTTGCTTCTATATTCCTTTTTCCTGTTGTTGCGTAAGTTCTCATAATATGCAATTTTAATTTATTCCTTTCTTTACTACTAATGTTCCCGATTATTCCTTTTGATTTTGCTTACATTACTTTTTTTTTTCATCTCTACTACGATTCTCTCTATCTCCCAGCATTCGTCCTTCTCGCTCACTCCCTCATCTTAACAGCCTTCCCTACATCTATCTCCACCTCTCCCCCCCTCACCTACCCTTTACCTCCTACTCAACCCTACCCCCCTTCTTGTATCTCCCCCTATCTTCATCTCTCTCCCTTGGCCTTGAGTCAGGAGGAACGATTCCATCTGAAAATGAACTTCCAGATTGAATGCGAAGATGCCGAAGATCGACTCTCTCTCTCTCTCTCTCTCTCTCTCTCTCTCTCTCTCTCTCTCTGGGGCTATGGGGTTGCCATGACCGTAATTTATGTCGGCCCGAGTAGACGACGGGCTTTTTTCGGCCCCCGCTACCGATTTTCCTTGGGAAAAGGTTTCTGCTCCTTCTGCTACTGCTTCTGCTACTGCTACTTCTACTTTCAATCGGTGGTTTTTTTTGTAAGGGGAAGGAGTGCTCAGACCCGGCTACTGCTACTCGTAGTAATGCGACCAGTAAAATAATAAGTGTTCCGAGTGGCTTTTCTAAATTATTTATTTCGTTCGAAGTGTTACGCAATGCTGTTTTGTTTTGTTTTGCTCTGCGGTTCCTTCTCCCGAGTTGTTCTCGGAGATGTGCTTTGTCGACGCAGAGACGATACGATAAATGGATGACCTTCATCTGTGTGTGTTTGTTGCTCATTTGTCGTCAACTAAAGCTGTTGAGACGGGAAATTATAAGGAGGAAAGGAAAAAGAGCGTTATTAACGCTTCTTGATGAAAGTAAGACGATTTGTATAGAGGAACTTATCAGTGAAAAGGAATAAGTGGGGTTGTTGAACTTGAAAGAGAAAATTATTATATATATGCATATCTATCTATCTGTCTGTATATATATACGTGTATATATATATATATATATATATATATATATATATATATATATATATATATATATATATATATATATATAGTATGACTGGAAAAAAATATTCTGTACAACAGAATTCCAACTAATGAAAGGAGCCCATCAAAACGCCAAAGTATTAATAGAAAATACTATATTTCAGAGGACCTGTTGTCACTCTCTCTTCTGGTAGATTCATCTACCTGAAGAAGAGAGCAGTCTCGAAATATAGCATTTTCTCTCTATACTTTGGCTGTTTTGATGGGCTCGTTTTATTATATTATATATATATATATATATATATATATATATATATATATATATATATATATATTAAATAAATACAATAGTAACATCACTAACACCACTATATCCGAAAATGTGCATAGGCAGTCGTACAACATTTCTTGGTTAACGTACCGAGTGTTTACTTTGTGCTGCCAAATACGAAATGTTAATCATTTCGACGATTGGTTGAATAAAAAGTTCCATAGCTCTGCTTGTTATGCTGGATATTACTGGCCTAGTCATTGACACATTGATTGGTGCTAATTCGTTAAACATCCGTTGTTTTTGGTTTTTTCTAATTAAACGCAGGTGGCCTTGTCAAACGGATTGCCCTACGTGTATTGTTGAAGGTCATTTTTAAGTTTTTAATAAAGACTCTAGACATCATTTTTTCTTCAAAGTGGTTATTTATTACAAAAAAAAAAATTGGTCCTCATTTTGTTACAGGACCTGATAATGACTGACACAGTTTGCTACATTTCAATTTGAGTATTTATGTTATGAGCTTAGTCTGGTGTCTGGTAAGAAACTTTGTCAATATTTTACCCATCTATTTCAGAATATATATATATATATATATAATATATATATATATACATATATATATATATATATACATATACATATACATACATATATATATGCAATATCATATACATATATATGTATATTTATAATATGTTTATATATGATATACATATATATTTATATATATATATATATTTATATATATATATATATATATATATATATATATATATATATATATATATATATATATGTATATGAGGCGTATAAACAAACACAGAAACACACGCAACTCATTTCAGTGCTATTGTACACATGCTTTAAATGAGAGAGAGAGAGACCTAATTTCCAAAACCGAGCATATGTGGTTTGAACCTCGTAAAATATTCCAGCACGCTTTACATTATACTTGGGTAGACGTTAACGCTTTATCGAACCGACATGTGTAATGGGTTGACATGGTTGAACTGGAAAAACACTGTTTTAGTCCGACCTATTTCATATATACAGTACGCTTCGAGCAGTCGTTTCATTTATTTTTATTTTTTCATTATCTCTCACATTCTCTCCTGTATAACTTGTTTTTTTTTGTTTTATGTGAAACCTTTGGGTTATCACTTTAGCTTTTGTTGTCAGTCGTTATTATTATTTTTTTTTAATGAAACATGGTATGTCGGATAATGCTCTTTTACGTTTTCTCTTTTGCTGCTGCGATGCTACTGACGATTTCCCAGAATGTACGTACTATGGCTTTTCTGTTGATCTATAATATATTATATATATATATCTATATCATCTATATTAATATCTATATCTCTGTACGTATGTTGTCATGTATGTCGGTATGTATGGTAACATATTTCTATACTATATTACTATCTATATATATATAATGTATATATGTAGTATACTATATATATATAGATATATATATTTTATATATATATATATTAATTATAATAGATATATATATTATATATAAAATACCTATTTTGTTGTGTTGAACTGTAATAATTTTGAATATACATTATTACACTGGCTTTACAACAAGAAGGGTCATCGAAGTTGATGATGATGTGACATCAAAATTAAATGCACAGTTAGATTGAGATGAACTTCTTTCCAGTGAATCAGTTCTATGAAAGCACTTTTATTAATTTTTAAGTTACCTGTTAATGGCGAATTCACTCGACGAGGTTATCGAGCAGTTGACAGTGGAAGAAGAGTATATGGTAGGCGAACGCTCGGTTTTGTCGTCGTAGCGGTTAAAGAAATACATTAACCCAAAGTTTGTCTTTATAGCCTGGCTGCAATTGAAGCAGAATGTTTTTCTCTCAATTTCCATCTTTGTGGAAACACTTTCGATACAAAGGAAACTGGCGGCTTGGCCCTGAGTGGCCCGGAATTAATGGGCCACTACTTTGTTTCCACTCGGGCTTCTCACTTCTCCTCCATGCAACGACGCCTGTGTTCGTTAATTGATTATTGTTGTTGTTGTTGTTGCTGTTGCTGTTGTTATTGGGTCTGCCATTCCTCTTCCCCCCCCCCCCACATCCTCACTTCCCATCCACCCCACCCCCTTCCCTATTTTCCTATTTTCACCCTTCTGGGCTTTACCTCTTTCCTCCCGTCTTCCCCTTTCCCCTCTCCCTAGGCCGTTCCTTCTCTCTCTCTCTCTCTCTCTCTCTCTCTCTCCACCAAAGGCCTAAAACTTCCCCTTATCCTCTTACTCTTCCGGCATTTTAACTTCATTTGTTCCATTATGGTTTGCTGGGAAGGCTTGCTAAGTTTTGTCAATTAATTGTTCCTCCATTCCTCATCTTGTTTCCCCAGTTTAATCGTTTCTTTTTGTTAATGCGTTCATACCGAGTATCCCTACAAAAATCATCCGTAGTCTCTCTCTCTCTCTCTCTCTCTCTCTCTTTCTTTCCGTTCCTTTCCTTCCTTTATAAATGCTTTTAATTGGTTCTCTCTGACCTTGTGGGATGGCGGACTTGAATGTGCTCTTAACTAAATTGGGTTTTACTCCACTGTCTGTCATTTAGGAGTATAATTTATTATCTGTCTTTTTTTTTCTTCAGTATCCATTACTGTTTGTTACTTGTTCTTGTTGTTTTATTTTGTTGCTGTTAGTGGTAATGGTGATTTGTTGTCGTGGTATTTAGTCTAGACACCGAACGGAGATCAGTGAAAAATTAAAAGAATTAGATAAGGGTATTATAGTCATTGCTTAGAAATTCATCGACATTGAAGATTTGCTCTATATTCGTTTGACATTGAAGATTTGCTCTATATTCGTTTACGAAGGCTTTTGGGTGCAGTCATAAAATTGGACTTTTAACTTCGTATTTTGCCTCAGTTTTGCTATTACATCTTCCTTTTGTTATTGAGAACACTTTGTTCCTTACCTCTTCTCGTTTGTAATTGGTCATGTTTCTTGAGTTATTCTGGTAAACCAGAGTTTGCAGTTTCCCATTTTTATTCACGAGATCTTCTTTATTAATGATCACATTTTATTCGGATGTTTTACCATTTTATTTCTTGTAGATTTGTTCTTTAGTAAAGTCAGTTGTTCGTTTGATTAGTTGAGGACTCATTCACAATCGTGTACGTTCAGATTCTTTATTTTTTTTATTAAAGAGTGTGTTGTTCGTGACCCTTAAATGTATATCGTGTTTCTTCCCGCATTCCATGAAATTACATTGCACTTAGCTGAGGCCTAAGAGTTTATGAAGTTATGATTTGAGTTTATTTAATATTAGATGGCCTGTGAGACCTGTCAGTTCATATCTATTGTATTTTATTAATTGCTGTAATTTGCTGTCGTGATTTATCCATATCTCATTTGGATAAAAACCGCCCTGTTCATTAGATTCTAAAGTTTACTCTCTCTCTCTCTCTTTCTCTCTCTCTCTCTCTCTCCATTTTGCCTGTACCCTCTATCTTCTTTTCTTTTCCATTCCGTAGCTGGTTACTTTAGAGAAGCCAGAGAGATCGCCTTCGCTACATCTTCTCCTTCCAGTGCCTCTCTCTCTCTCTCTCTCTCTCTCTCTCTCTCTCTCTCTCTCTCTCTCGTCCTCCACGTCTCCTCTTCTTCTTTTATCCTCTTAGTTTTTCTTATCCACTTCTTTCCTTTCCCTTAACTCGCTAGTGGAGAGATGCCAGAGACTTCGTCTGTTTTTCCACGCATCCTCCCAATTGTGATCCCTCCACCAGTAATTTTTTCTTGCTCTGTCTCTCTTCTTTCTCCATTTTGCTTTTTATCGTATTCTCTCTCTCTTTCTCTATCCTATTTTCTCTCGGTCTCTCTCTCTCTCTTTCTCTTGTCTCTCCCTTCCGTCGCTGGTTGGTAGAGAGTGGTAGAGGGGCGTCCCCCCCTCCCCCCCGGGTATAGCCGTATTCCAGCCACGTCCCCGAAGCGCAAGTATTTCACGGAGGCAATTTTGAGTCAGAAATAGCGAAGCGAACGTCCATCACGCGCTGCCTTTGTTACCTCCGCTCGCTGGCTGGTGGAGTTGGTGGAGGGAGGTGGAGGTGGAGGTGGTGGTGGTGGTGGTGGTGGTGCTGGTGCTGGTGCTGGTGCTGAGAGAGAGAGAGAGAGAGAGAGAGAGAGATTCAGGACCCGTATTCTTAAATCGTTCTCCATTCTTAGGTTTATTTTCTTCGTCTTAAAGTCTTTCATGTTTTAGTTTATTGTAATTAAGTGTTGTCCGCGTTACTCTAGAAAATTCTCTCTCTCTCTCTCTCTCTCTCTCTGTGTTCCTTAATTATATCTATCTGTGTCTTATTCGTTTTATTCGTTATGTGTTCCTCATTATTTTAGTGCCCATTTCGGTAGTATGGATACCGAGTGAAATAAATAGTTTTGCTGCTTCTCCATATGAATTTTTAATTCACCATTTGAGCGTGATCACATAGTGATGACTCTTGTATATATATACATACATATATATAATAAGTCTTCGCCATTCCGAATTTGTTATTCCTTCCGTGTTTGTTTTAGCTGCACGTTGTGGCCCTATGCGGCAAAGAAAGAAAGAAAAGGGGGAGTAGGACGTTTTTATATTTATTTCGAATGTGCCAAGGCCGGAATCAGAAGGATTTTACTCTAAGCTTAAGCGATGCTGGGGGTCTTGTGTGGTGGGATTCTCTCTCTCTCTCTCTCTCTCTCTCTCTCTCTCTCTCTCTCTCTCTCTCTCTCTCTCTTGGATATATTTTGTTAATCCCCTCGTTATGTACTGTGTTCATTAGCTAGGTATGTGTTTGTTCTTAATTATGTTTGTTATTCCTAGCATTTTTGAGATAGGTAATGAGGGTGTGAATTAAATTAACGGAAGTTTATGATGCTAAATACTATATGGAAGTTATTGCTTTCTCTCTCTCTCTCTCTCTCTCTCTCTCTTCTCTCTCTCTCTGGCATGGCTCCCCCATTGAATATAAAGCTAAAATCATTTCCATTCTGAACCTGTTTGAGTCCCGACACTTCTCGGGTGTGAAAGCGTGTTTGGGAAAGTGGTGTGGTGGGGGAAGAGAGGGATTCGGGGTAGGGGGTGGGGGTTGGGAGGAGTTGCTTGTTAGGGGTCGTCGGTGACCCAGCAAATATTGAATACGGAATAAGATGGTTATACCCCCTTGTTCTCGGCCTCTTCACTATGTCTTGCATTCCTTCGCGTGCTCAGTTTATCCCCCATTCTTCTCTTTTCTTCCAGCTTTCCCCCTCTTCTTATCATTTTTTTTTTTCTTTTCAGTTCTCTGTTTCTCCTTCGTGTGCCAACAAGTCCTCCTTTTGCCGTACCCATTTCTCTTGACGTCCTTTCACCTTCTCCTTCCGCCGTCCTACCTCCCCCTCTCCCGTCCTTTTCCCCTCATTCACCTCGCTTCTTCTTCTCCTCCTTCTCCCCTTTCTCTCTCTCTCTCTCTCCTCTCCCTCCCTCCCTGTGGGCCTCCCCCTCTTTCCTGAGCTGTCAGTCACCGTGTGTATCGGCGAGTAGGGCGCGCTATTGAATTATTGCACGGCACCAGTCGCTCGCCCGAGGTCCTCACCCCTCCCTTCTGCGACCTTCCCCATCCCACTTCTCTTCTCTCCTCCTTTCCACCCCCTCCCTCCCTCCCTCCCCCCTCCCCCATTCCTTGGTTACCTTGATGCCACACCGACGGCTCCGATGTCCTGACGGGGAAGGGAATGTTCGGCCCCGACACATGTTCATTCCCCCTTCCCTCCCTCAACATTGTGCCATATACCCCAACCCCCTTCTCACCTTCCCTCCTCTCCCATCCCCCCCCCCCCATCTGTATGTATGTGTGTTTTCGATATATATTGCTACGGCAGCAGCGTCGTGTTTGTATTTGTGGATGAGAGTCCGATGTGCATATAGCTGTTGGTTCACATGGGGTTATTTATAGATGTTTATAGTTTAGGTTTTCGATCTTGGCGGCCCTTTTTTTTTTCTGGAATATATAGGTAAACTTCCTCAAGGAACCCGATGGTGCTTCCGGTTGCTTACTGATCATGTTTTGCTTTTCACATAATCTTGTTGCTTTGTCATCGTGAATGTCTACCTTATGTCGGTGAGAAAATAGACCGTTACGTATAAGTGTATCGATTGGTATATTGTGTCCTTTAGATTCTTAATGTTATTATGATACTTGTATTAAGTGCTATATTGTGTCTGTTGGTTACAAAACGCATTATTGTTGCTAATATTATTTCCGAGAAGACCAGGCCATTTCGAAAATGCTAGAAAGCATAACGCAGCTTATAGCATTCCCTGTAGGATAGATAGATTGTAATATCCTGAGAAAAAGTTCAAGGGCAAGAGTTCTTAATTTTATGTAAAAAGGGACCTAACTACACACACACACACACACTTTTGGAAATTGGTGAATCCTTAAATAAAGACCTAAGGCTCGAAGGAAAGTGAAACAATGGAGTACTGCTGCAAGGCCTTCGACTTCTTATCCTTTATTAAGCTTAGTAAAGGACAAGAAGTTGGAAGGCCTTGCAGTGGTACTCCATTCTTTCACTTTCCTTCATGCCTTTGGCCTTTTGCACATACACTCATATATATATATATATATATATATATATTATATATATATATATAAATAAAAATCACTCGCATATACCATGAACAATATATTAGTATTTTTATATGTATGCGCACAAACCGAGGTATTGTGTAGATAATTTTGTGATGTTTCGTATTTCTTTCTGTAGGTCTTATTTTTAAATCAGCCCATTTTTTAAATAGTGTATGTAGATCATTTTGATCTTGTAATATTTATTTTATCAGCGCTTCCTGTTCAGAGAGAAATTTTCATCTTAATTCCCTCAGTAATTTTTGCATATTGAGATTACCATTAGATGCACTAAGGTCCACAGGAAGAGGAGGCGATAGAACGTAGGCCATCAAAGTATGTATATAAAAGTATTTATAACAAATATATAAAATAGGGCATCTGTATGTGGTTATGTGAGTGTGGGCGCGAGTTGGTAGGCTTAGTCTTGGGGAAATAAGGCTCCTGGGAATAGACTGGCCAGTGGCCGCTACACATACGGTATACGTGATGAGCTTTGGCACTGAGACTCGACAGCTCCTGTGGTCCCTCATGCCACTTTTCTTGACTTAGGGCTCAGGGACACCATTTTTTGGAAAGAGGGGACTCTCTCTCTCTCTCTCTCTCTCTCTCTCTCTCTCTCTCTCTCTGCTCGGCCCGGCCGGGCCCCCATGGTCTTGTTAATTTTTTTTTCTTTTTTTAAGTACAAAAATACATTGTCCGTGTGTTTTCTTGGCAATTAATAGGATTCAAGGAGGTTTCCTGCTGAGTTCTTTTTATTTTCATGTAAGTGCTAATTTCAATATTTTGTATTTCACTTTCGCTCTCTTTGTGTGCTCTTTGACTCGTTTGCTTTTGGACTTGTCCAAAGAGTGTTATCCAAAGACAACGTAAAGTAGACTCTTCGTCGCCCTGCTGAGATCTCATTCACGAAAGCTTCAGACGACTGATCGGTACATTTCATCGGTCAAGTACACGAGAAAGCTGTTAAGGACAAGTGTTTTAATTGGGACGAACATTCCGTTGGTAATACTGCCATCCATAACGTCATCGAGTCCGATTTTTTGTGTATATTGTAAATCAACTAGATGTTAGTAAATTGTTTTATTGTTTTAGGCGAACGCACTGCATAATATGAAGTAATTTGTTTTCATTTTTTAGGTGAACGTAGTACATAACATAAAGTCATTTGTCTTGATTTTTTAGGCGAATATACTAATATAAAGTAATTTATTTGAATTTTTTTAGACGAATATACTAACATAAAATAACATTTTTGGGTTTTTTTAGGCGATCATACTACATAATATAAAGTCATTTTTGCATTTTTGGGCGAACATACCAACATAAAGTAATTTTTTTCAATTTTTTAGGCGAACATACTAACATAAAGTAACTTTTTTCATTTTTGTAGACGGAACATACTATCATAAAGTAATTTTTTACGAACATACTAACAAAGTAATTTGTTTTCATTTTTGTAGACGAACCTACTAACACAATGTAATTTATTTTAATTTTTTTTTAAAGCAAACATACTAGGATAAAGCAGTAGCATTTATGTATGAATGAGCGTGTGTTCTCGTAACACACGAGAGTTCGTATCTGTGTGTGTATGTTTGATGGGGGGTTATGCGGTAGGTTAGTATGACGCAGATGGCAAAGACGTGAACCATCTGGGCCAGCTGTCCTTCCGCCCCGACCTGGACACTCGGCAACGCACCGAATAGAAATGGCTCGATTTTTCCCACCACGGGAACACTCGTCCGAGCTTATGATGGTAAGAAGGAAGGGCACGCTCTCTCTCTCTCTCTCTCTCTCTCTCTCTCTCCTCTCTCTCTCTCTCTTATGTAAGTTTTATTCTCGACGTCATGATTCTCAGCAAAGGTTCTTTCCTCTTCCTATTTTTGAGGGTTAGAAAAAAAAAGTTAAAAAAAAAGTATCTTTTATTTTTCATGGGGTCATTTTTAGGAATAGTATTGTACCTCTGGAGCCTCTATTTTTTTTTTTCCCTTATTGTATGTGCGTACGTGTGTGTGCATCTGTCGTACGCACACGCGTTCTGGGCCTTGTAAGAAAATCAGTTATTCGCTCCACGCAAGAGGCGTTACCGACGCTGTCACCATTTCTCCAAAGATTTTTGTCTAACGTTCGAGTCTGTTTGTCATGCGATTCCGTAGAAAGAACGTTGTCCCTAATGCTGTTTATGGGGCGGAAGATTTTGAGGTGAAGGGGAATATGGCTCAGAGTGTTTTCATGAGGCTTATGATCAGGGTTGGCAGTGATTAAATCAGACTGATTTAAGCAAGTGATTAATTTTTTTTTTTTTTTTTTTTTTTTTTTTCATAAAAAAAATCATGACTTTTTTTTTATTATTATTATTTGAAAGCAAACAAATTGAAAAATATGGGTTGAACATTGATAAAACCTTGGTATAACTTTGCTGCATCGATTTATTTTTATAAAAAAAAATTGCAAGTACGTACTTTAGGCGAGAACTGGAAACCTAAAAGATGAATCAATAGTAATTCTGTCATAAAATACATATAAAATCAAATAAATCACCGATTTATTTTTTTTAATAAAAAAAATCACCAACCCTTTTGATGTTCTATCACGAATTTAATTGTTTCGTTGGTCTTTAATCTCAGAACTGTTTGATAATGGTGGTACTGTCTTTGACTTCATTTATAATTGCTATATAAAATTGAATCTTCACAGTATTTTAAGAGTCTTAACTCTGTGTTTGTCATGCAGGAAGAGTAAACATGAAACAGAGTATAATTATCACACACTACAGGAACCAAATGGCCTTTTTTTTTCTATGAACACACGTGTTGAAGAAGATTGCTATTCATTTGTGTGGCTTCTTGCAAAACAGAATAATGATCCTGCTCTGAGAAGAGTTAATAGTCCTGTTGTTAGCGAAAAGAAGCCATTTAGTCGGAAGAGAAATGCTTTAGATGTATCAGTCGCCCCCATAATGAGAACTAAGGCTCACCAATCAGAAACCTGAATATTTGTTCTTTGGCGAACAAGTACAATGGTGCATTTGTTCTCCGCAGTACAAAGAAATAGTTCTTGGAGGGACAGCGGAATTCCCTCGCGACGCTTCACAGAAATAATAGAAAGCTGTTGAACAACACAATAGAAATGCCGTTGAACAACACCGTCGCTCAGAAATGTTGAAATGATTTCCTCCGTTGTAGAGAATATGTGGCTTCGAAGCGGCTTTGCTTCTTTCTCTGTGGTGAGGCTTTATTCGGTGCTGCTGCTGCTGTTGTCGGGTGTTTCAGCTGCAAATAGCTGGGTGTGTTTTGATGTTTAGTTATGATGTCGTTTGTAAAGGCTCTACCTAGTGCTACTGATTCGGAATGCGTTTAATTTCCTAGGTGTAGTGAATGTTGTGGCTGTAAATTTTTATGTCGGTACACAAGGCATTAGGAAAATGTATTTCAGGTAGCGAAAATATAAAAGAGCTTTTGAGCATTTTATTATTATTATATATATATCATATATTATATATATATATATATATATATATATATATATATATATATATATATATATATAGATATAGATATATATAATATTTTTCTTTCAAATGTCAGCCGTTTCTCTAGGATGTTGTGACGACTTAGAAAGATAAACACATCAGTCATTGAAACATTCATACCTCAACTTAGGGATCGTGGATGAACAACTTTTATTCCGTGAACTGCACAAGGGGAGATGAATCCATTTTGCATGAAAACCTCAGCAACATCTGGATCAAACGCTGAGGCCTTCTCGGCTGAACATTTAAGTCTCCTGCACACGCATGCGCTGCACCATCCACCTCATCTGACCCATATTCTCGAATTTCTTGGGTATTAAATAGGCCCTTCCTGTGTAGCACCTCTTTCACTCCTGTATGGCACTTTGCAGTCTTTCCTCTCGTCTCTTCAAATAAGAGAAAATGATTTACTTTTACCAACTTATCTTCCTCCATTCTTTCTACCAGACCAAAATCATTTCATAACAATGATCTTTCGTCTCTCCCAAGTTAAATTTTTTACCAGTACATCTACGTTTCATGTTCTTTCAGATCTTTCAATTCGCATATTCTACACAATTGACTCTTGCCAACAATCATCCGCTTTTTCTTTCATTCGCATTTAACTCCCACAAGGGAGATCTTCCCATTCCATTGCAAATACCCTGATACCTTCCTTGCTTCAAATGTCCAGCAATTTGCTACATCTCTCATTTACGACCATTCCTTATATTGCATACCAAAAAGGCATCAGCTTCTTCCAGATTTTCGCTTAAAAGCGTCAAAAATCTGACATGACTTAAAGATATACTGAAATTTGGTTGAAGTATTGAATACATAGTTTAGAATTGTTTAGCCGATCTATCAGTTTCCCATTGGCTTCTGATATGTGTCTTATCTATCTTAGCGTCTGACTGAAGAAATAATCTCTTCAAAACCGGATGAATGATACACGGCTCCAAATTACACGGGAGAATTCGACCTGCCGGGAATTGTCGTTTTAAGATCGAGCGCGCGCACTTGTGTATTTAGCAGCAGCGTTAAGTCGTCGTTGTAATGGTGCCACGGTTGTCACTTTTCGGGGGGAAATGCGCAACAGATGGCCGAGTTCCTCAAATTCCTCGTGACGTCTGCGAAGGTGCCAAGTGGTGATGGCTGGCTGGCGTGTTGGAAAAGTTGTCAGATTGTTGAAATGTTTTACACGGTTCGTTCTCGGTGAGAGGTGTGATGCCGGGGGTGCCAGGAATACAAGAGTGGTGGCGATGGTGACACCCTCCTCCTCCTCCTCCTCCTCCTCCTCCTCATTCAGTTATGTCTCGAAATGCTTATATTCATTATGTACAATAGCATTAAGGATCAATATGCTAAAAGAGTACTTTTAACGTTGGTTATTAGATCAAAATCTTTATTTGTTGTGATTGTCATTTATTTTGGTGACCGGAATCGAGAAATATCCTCATCATCGCAACATTATCTTTTTCAATACATTTTATTTTACTCGATATTCGTCCCATGTTGCGAAGTATATTACCTGATTCATTAGGGTTGGAGTAGTAGTAATGTTTTTTTTTTTTTTCATTCATGTTTTGAGGTACATATGAATGTATAAATAGGATGGAGACTGTCTCTCTCTCTCTCTCTCTCTCTCTCTCTCTCTCTCTCTCTCTCTCTCATTTTAAACAACGTTGTTCGTTAAGTTCATTCGCCTGCCCTCGTCGACGTTACGCATTATCAACTGAATTAGCTTCTTAAAAATCTGCTTATTTTCCTCCACCTTTTACGGTTACAAGAATAAGGATAACGATACAAAAAAAGAAAAAAAAAACTCAACTATTTTCAAGTCTCCATTTGCACGTAAGAAAGAACTTCGTCGTAGTGGACCTGATTCCTTGAACTGTGATTTAGAAATCATTGTGACGTGAAATGTTTTTAATGGAGAGTCACGCTTCGATCATCCTGTCCTCCTGTGGCGGATGTGAGGGTTTTGGATCTTGTCTTCATTGTGTGTGTGTGTGTGTGTGTGTGTGTGTGTGAGAGAGAGAGAGAGAGAGAGAGAGAGAAGAGAGAGAGAGAGAGAGAGAAAGTAATCATTTTGGGTAAAATTTAAAATAAGCACTGACTTTATATCTTCGTACATCGTAAAAAAAACTATTTTTCCTTTCGTATCCACACTGTTGTTGCTCTCAATAAATTTTGAATAGCGAGAGACAGACAGACAGACATACAAGGATTTTATTCGTGTAGAGCAGTTATAATGCAAAGTATTACTTCTTCAATTTTCGTTTGATTGGTTAGTTACTGTGGGCTGTATGACCTAGAGAACAATTGTTTTTTAGTTAACCTTGAGGAAAGTGATTTTCGTCGTCATCATCGTCTTATCAGGGAAGACCCTAAATTATAATTATACTATCCGCCTGTTCCCTGAGTGCTCTTTCATTTTTCCCGTCTTGTTGAGTGCCAAGTATGTGCGGCAGGTTAACGGTTGTAGATTTATAAAGGCTTAAATGGCGAAACCATCCGGTGCCTCTATCAGAGGAATTTACAAATTGAAATATGCGCACATAATGATAATCTCTCCAGTCGTTTTCGTCCTCGGAATTAAAGCCATGATGTAGGCGTTTTGGTAATGGTGGCACCGGGGCGGGGAGGGGGCTAGGGGGGAGGGCTTCGGGGAATCTGGGGGATGGGGGATGGGTTGCTGTGATGTGGCGAAGGACCTGCTGTATTGAAATGGTTTGCGTTTGCTGAAGATTACCGGGCAGGAAAAGGGAGGGGGAATGGCCCGAAATTTAAGGGAAGATTGATGCACTTTTAAGGAGGAAAAAAAAATGAGACCGCGGAGAGAGAG
>NC_087218.1:39757946-39835446 GCF_015104395.2 Macrobrachium nipponense | reverse complement strand
CCCGTCGGGTTTGGAGGGGCCTTCAGGAAGGGGGAAGGGGGAGGGGTGGTCAGGAATAGTGACTGGTGGAGATTGGCCCAGTTGTTGATGATGAGAGGAGGAGCCACCCCCCTCCCCCCTCCAGCCTCGCCTCCGTTGATTGCTCCGACAGAAGGAAAGGGAGGGACATTTAGGGATGGGGGGGGGGGGGGGGTGGGGGGGGGGGGGGTGTGGACGTCGCTTCTGTGAAACCCTTTCATCGCAAGAATGAAAAGGGGGGGAAAGATGGAAGGGAAAGAGAGGAAGAAGGAAGACTCCTCTTGATTAGCGGGGAAAAAAAAAAAAGTTCGCATTCCCTACAATCCAAAAAGTCATCCATCCCTCTTGTCTCGTAATTCCCTAACCAGCCGTCTCTATCCTGCAGTCCAGCAAATCCTACCAATTGGCTCTTCTTAATCCCTTCTATGGTGCAAATTGGTTTGCTACGGCAAGAAAGATGTCTCTCTTCTTTTAATTTATAATATAGTAGATTAGTATTACTCCCTCTAATATATATATATATATATTATATATATATATCTATATATATATATATATAATATATATACACATATATATATATACATGCATATATACATATATATACATATATATACATATCATATATATACATATATATATATATCATATATATATATATATATATATATATATATATATATATATATGTGTATATATATATATATAATATATACACACACACACACGCATTAAGCTGTAAATGTCCTTTAATATCTAATTCGCTCTACCTCGGAATTAAAATATTTTCATATATGTTAATCAAAGGGGAAATTATTTTTAAGTTTCACGGTTAATTGATAATGTGTATATATATATATATATATATATATATATCTATATATATATATATATATATAATATATATATATATATATATATATATTATATATCTGTTCAAAATACTTATGGCAAAAATCTACATACTTATACGCAGTTATCCATTTCTGCCTGTGCATGTGTTGTATTTAAGATCACATGTACGGTTGATTGAACCATCAATATCAGTTCTTCTCTTAATTAAGTCTTTGCATTTATGTAAAGGTAATGTATAACACTTTTATAACTCTTGCTTTACTGAGATTCTGGTTTCGGAGGCTGGAATGTCTCAAGAGTGGAATTTTGAATCTGAGGTCCCATACATGTCGTGTACTTGTCATATATATGGTGTTGAAAGACATTAATTTTCCGATGTATAAAACATTAGAACGCTTTCGTATTCCGTGTCTTGTGATGTACAACTTAGTAAAAAAATAAAATAAAATAAAAAGAAGAGGGAAAAAGAAAACTGCTTAGTGACTATTTAGTCTTGACTATTTTGCAGTGGGGGCTGTGTCGTGGCTTGAGCCGGTCTCCCGAGGAAGGCTGAAAGAAATCTGCATTTGAATGTTCATGTGATTCTCATTTGCGGTGTTTGGAACTGGCTGACTTGAATGCGAGTCTTGTCAGATGGAGTTTAATGAAATGCCGGCTATAAATATCTCTCTTTTAGCCGTGGAACTTGAATTGTAGTCCGGACGACCTTCCTGCTGGTGGACGCGAGATATTTACGATGAAATTTCCAGACTACTTGGTAATCTTAATTGTGTGATTTTATCCGGGTTTATTCTGTCCGTAATAACTCGCGTCTCGGCGGGCATCCCGTCCGAGGATTAGTGTTCGTGGCATCCCTTTGGTGCTGCGGCTTGCTTAAATCACTTACCTGTCTCGCCCTCTCCCCTCCCTCCCACAGTATATGTTCCCCCTTGGGGTAGGGAGGAGCTTTCCTCCCCCCCCCCCTGTTCTTCCTGTGATGTCTTCTGATATCACTAAATCAGCCCCATTGAAGAGGCACAGTTAAGAGTCAGAGAAATATATATACACGCCACAATATGGTGGGAGGCTCCTTTTGAGTCAAGGCTTCAAGGATGAAAATTGAAAGATGCAATTAGGAGTATTGAAAAACTTAGATTTTTTTTTCACCCCCGCATACTTAACGAGACTTAGTCTCTCTCTCGCTCTCTCTCTCTCTCAACCCTCTCTAACTCTCTCTCCTCGTTCTCTCTCCTCTCCTCCTCTCTCTCTCTGGGGAGAATTTTGTAGTGTATTTTTGTGTGGAACTTGCGCTTACTTTCCTATCTTTTTTTTTTTTTTTTACTTCATATCAGTGTCCGTAAATATCATTGGATCATATTTTTTAAGTTCCATCGACGTCACAGATCCCGTTTTTTATCATTTTTATTGAATTATGGTTCACGGTAGTTTTTTTTTCTGTATCATTAGTGTTTTATGCGAAAGCTTGCTTGACAAATTAATGTTGTGTTTATTTCCGGCCGCATAATAATAATAATAATAATAATAATAATAATAATAATAATATATTGGTAGGAGACCTTCTTTCAAACAGGTATTATTGAAAGATATTGCTGCATCAGCTGCATTTAACTTGTAAATAGCCTTCTCTATTTTTCCAATAACTGCTTTCTCTCTGCTATTACAACTGGCGAGTACTGTCCTGACATGATTCATTAGGAGGAGTCAATTTCAAGTATATTGTTGCATTAAAACTTATTTATTACAGAAAGTAAATAAATAAATCAAGGAATAAGTCAATGTTGACCACTACAAGATTTCGACTAAATCCAACATTGATTTATACCTTGATTTAGTAATGTACTTTCTGTAATAAATAAATTTATTGCAATATCTTCCCTGAAATTGACTCCTCCTGATAATTTATATCGACGCAATACCCGCCAGTTGTAATAACAGAGAGAAACCGGTTATTAGAAAAATAGAGTAGGCTATTTACAAGATAAATGCAGCTGATGCAGCAATATCTTTCAATAATGATAATAATAATAATAATAATAATAATGCAGTTTTTAGGAAAAATAGAGAAGGCTATTTACAAGTTAAATGTAGCTGATGCAGCAATCTCTTTCAGTAATAATAATAATAATAATAATAATAATAATAATAATAATAATAATAATAAAAATAATATTTTAGCTTCCCATCATCCTAATTTTCCCCCTTTCGCTTACCTTCGCTATTTATCTAGTGGTTTCCCCTTGTTCTCGTTTCTTTGTCTTGCTGTTATCATATTTATCCATGATTATTGCCGTTTTTGTCATATTCATCCTTCTCGGTCATATTTCCGTGTCCTCGCTTTCTTGCCTTGTCTCCTCATCCTTCTCTTTCCCTTATATTTGTTCGAAAACTCCTTCGCCTCTTTGTCTGAACGTTTTCCTCTCCAGTCTTGCCTTTCCAGCTCAACTTATCGGCTTCTTCTAATTCTATTTCAATTTCTAATTCTATTTCAATTTACTGTTTCCCCTTGTTATTCTTGCATTTTTGTCCCCATCATTCCTCTTGCATTGCTACCACCCAGCGTCCCTTTGTCGATTTTTTTTTAGAAGGAAATAATAAAATTTGTTGCCAGAGTTAATGGTTTCGAATGGCGGATTGTGAAATTTATGCCCGAGAGACTCTCGGAGAAGTTAAAGAAACAGCGAGGCTGATTCTTAAGAGTTCCTGTTCGTGAGTTACTCGAGGTCACCAACCTTTTCTAGGAACGGGGTACTTGTGTTAGTGAGGTTTGTTAATTTGTTTATATGTTTTTTTTATACTTTTTTTTCACTTTTTTTTTTTTTGTCGAACATTTCCCGCAGATGTATTTTGTCTGTTTCATTGAAACGTACAACTTTTGGGGAGTTTGTAGGTTATCCTCACTTGAAGTACCTCGAAGGCTTAAGAATATTCAAGACATTAAATCTAACACTAATCTTGCGTCAGGTTGAACTTGATAGGTTAGGTAAACAGGCATAAATGTGAACAGTTTACATAAAGCTTCAGCTAATTATGGAGTTGCTGAAGATGTATAGGAAAAAGGTAATTACAGTAGTAGAGTATTACCCAGTGCCCAGGCTCCAGGTAATTTTGGCACTGAATATCATAAGGATATTCATAGGTAAAAGACAGGGTACTTTTAAAAAACGTCTAGCATTAAGTGTGTGAATTTTCATTTATTATGGCAATTCTGTTAAGGATTACGAGAAGTCATACATTTGAGGCATAAATTATAAATTATATATCTTCGTTTCCTTCTATACACATGTTTTTATTGTTGACACTGAAGCTGAATAAGTAGGGCATATGAGACACAGCCCTCCTTTTCTCAATAATACTTCTTCTTCTTCTTCTTTTTCTTCTTCTTCTTCTTCTTCTTCTTCTTCTTCTTCTTCTTCTTCTTCTTCTTCTTCTGCCATTAAAGCTTTTGGAATTTAAGAGCTTCGCCGTAGTCGGGAGGTATTTTTTCCTTTTGCCTGTAACTTATGATACTTTTAGCGACCATTTTGAATATGTAGATGAGGCTAGGGAAATTTGACAGCTTTATGGAAATCCGATTAGGAGTGTGAAGGTGCTCCAGAAAGAGAGAGAGAGAGAGAGAGAGAGAGAGAGAGAGAGAGAGAGAGAGAGAGAGAGAGAGAGTATCAAATCGAGCACACAGGCTTTTTTTTATTATCCTTATCAGTGAGCAGAAACAATTATTCTTACCATCATTATTATTATTATTGTTTCCATTTCATAAAATAGCGATACAAATACAGTGAACACGTAAATACAGTCTGATCACCTCCACCTATGGGCGGGCTAGACTCACTCTCTCTCTCTCTCTCTCTCTCTCTCTCTCTCTCTCTCTCTCTCTCTTTCAGCAGGCCACTTCATTATGGAAGAGAGTACAGGTCATTTGCCTCCTGTGCAAACATCATTAAACAAGAGACTCCTAACTTCTTGGAGGGCCACTGATCTCTGACGAGCGCGTGAAACAGAAAATTTATATATATATATATATATATATATATATATATATATATATATTATATTATATTATATATTATATATATAAATTCTTTGGGCATGGTACATTTATTTACCGAATTATTAAATCCTGGTATAAGTGTGTAAGTGCCCGTGCTGGCTGAAGTCCAATAGGTACAGTATAGCCTAAGTTACAAAGAAGAGAGGATTAAGTGCAGGAGCTCAGAAGATATTTTAAATACGAACTATATCTGTGTTTGTGGTTGTGGAGGAAGCAATCTTTAAAAGGGAGTGATCCTGAATAAACAAAAATAAAAAAACAAAAAAACAAAAACAAACAAACAACAAACAAAAAACAAAACCCATGCCATACTCATGCTGTAACTGTAACACAAAGGATAAATCCTAGTATAGAAAAATATCGAGGAAAGATAATTATATGTTTGGTGAGATGAAAATTCTGTCGGTTGTTATATTGTTGTTAAATGAAAATTCTGTCGGTTGTAATTTGGTTGTTAGGTGAAAATTCTGTCGGTTGTAATTTTCTTGATAGATGAAAATTATATCGGTTGTAATTTTGTTGTTAGATGCAAATTCTGTCGGTTGTAATTTTGTTGTTGGATGAAAATTCTGTCGGTTGTAGTTTTCTTGATAGATGAAAAATCTATCTTTTGTAATTTTATATTAGATAAAAATTCTGTTGGTTGTAATTTTGTTTTTGGATTAAAATGATATCGGTTATTTTATTGTTGTTAGATGAAATTTCTGTCGGTTGTAATTTTGTTTTTAGATTAAAATGATCTGTTATGATATTGTTGTTAGATGAAAATTCTGTTGGTTGTAATTTTGTTATTAGATGAAAATTCATTCCGTTGTAAATTTTGTTAGATGAAAATTCATTCGGTTGTTATATTGTTGTTAGATGAAAATTCTGTCGGTTGTAATTTTTTTTTTTTTTTTTTTTTTTTTTTTTTTTTTTTTTTTTTTTTGTAAAAGATGTGAGTTTTAAAATTGTGATACTTTTTATAACTACATTAAATTTTATGGAACAGGAGACTAAAGTTTCTCTCTCTCTCTCTCTCTCTCTCTCTCTCTCTCTCTCTCTCTCTCTCTCTCTCTCTCTCTCTCTCTCTCTCTCTCTCTCTGTGGTCGTCCTATGCAGTCTCCCAGGTCCCTAGAAGAGCATTAGAGTTTAGGGGCAGTTGATGATTCCATTTTTTAGTGGAGTAATGGCGTGAACGAGAGAACCTTAATCCACGTCCCATTGCACGTACAGCAGACTAACTCGGCAATTGGTGGCGATGGTAGCAGTATCAGTAGTTAGTAATAGTAGCAGCAGCTGTAATAGTAAGTAGCTGTGGCGATGGTAATGATGATGGCACTTCTCCCTCTCTCTCTCTCTCTCTCTCTCCGTTTGTCTTCCTCTTTCCTCCTCTCCTCTCTTTTTTTCTGTCTGGGTGCCACTGATAGCGATTTGCTGAAGTGGCGGTGCCATATCTGCTGGTTCCTGGTTCCCAGTTGAGATCCTGCCGATTTTTTTCCTTTTTTTTTTACTTTCTTTTCTTGTTTGGCTCCTTTTGTGGGCTTTCTCCTTTATCCATTGCGTTATTGTTGGGTATTTGCGATACTGAAGCTTTTCGTTTTAAATGTTTTAGTAGATTTCTGTACCATTAATATTCGCATTTTTTTCTTATCTTGAATTCGTTCTTGCTTCTTTTCTCTTTTTCTTCTACAGTTCTATGTTCTTTCTTTTTCTTTTATTGAAAGGTCTTTCCAGTTAATTCATTACACGTTGTGTATTGGTGTAATGAGTTGCTTTATTAGCTATGTTTGACTTTTTACCTTGGACGCTGTGTAGGAGTGTTTTTTCGTCAGTAATTCATTTTATTATGTTTTGGTGAAAAGCTTTTATAAATAATATTCCAAGTTCTTTTTATCAATGGTATGCTATAGAAGAATGTCTTATGTTTGTTAATATTTTGACGGTTATTATGTCCGATCATTTCTATCAGTTCATATTGATTTCCATAATGGACGGTATTATGTTTGAATTTATTTTGTTGCATACGATTTATTATTTTCATTGCAGCGAAGATATCGATGTTATACTACTTTCTGGAATGTAACAGAGCATAATAATTTTCATCTGCTTAATATGTATAGGTTTTCTAGAGGAAAATGAATGTTCCTGATCACTGATGCAGACTTCAACGTATCTTTGGTGAATGTATGGGAAACAACTAGACGACACTCGTGTTGTATTATGCTATAAATAAACCGATTCCTGCCTCCTTTCATTTGAATTATGTTGTTCCTGATTTTTTAAAGTATGGCATTCAGAATTAGTTGTGCACTGTTGAAAAGAATGAGCTCCCTGCGATATTCGAGATAAAAACGATCTATTTTATGGCCTTGAATATAATAGAGGTTATTAAAGCAGGTAATGTATTATTTTCATAAAAGCGATTTTTTTAGTTTAATTTTTTTGCCCGGGGTTTGGGGGGGGTGGTGGTGGGAAGAGGATTAGCAGAATCAAATTTGTTTATTCATTAGAAAAACGATGTACCATAAAAATCCGTCTTCCGCCTCCACTTAATTAGGCCTTTTGTATGCGTTATTGTCGTTTTAGAAAAATTGAAATGAAATTGAGGGTGGGATGGTAATGGAGATGGGGTAGGCTGGGGTTGCTGGTCCCGTTGGGCTCCCCGGTGGGTTCCGGGTTTTGATGTTGGGTTTGGTGGTCGGTGGGGGGGGGGGGGGGGTTTTTCGGGGGGGGGGGGGGGTTGTGGAAGGCGGGGGGGGGGGGGGGGGGGGGGGGGGGGGGGGGGTAAGCGGGAACATCGGGCGGCTTGGAGCTTGGAGATCGGAGATAGATCCGGCGGCGTGGGCGCTTATGACAAGAACCCGTCTTGGAGGGAAGGAATAAAAAGGGAAGATTATGGGAAGAAAGGTAATTAATAAAAGTGTGAAATAAGGAAGAGTAGGCGAAGTGGGATTAATAATACGCGGAACTCAATTTAAGCCATCCTTTAATCCTAGGGGGATGGGCAGGGATGGAGGAGGCCATGGCTACGTGTAATGAGGAAGCCAATCTCGTGGGGATTACATGGGGGGGGGGGGTGTTTTTTTTCCCGAGAAAGATTCGTTTACATACTCTCTCTCTCTCTCTCTCTCTCTCTCTCTCTCTCTCTCTCTCTCGTTCGTCGTTCGTTCGTTCGTGTGTTTTATTTATATGCTTCATGAACAAAATACATTGGTTAAGATGGTTAGGGTTATCTAAGAAGCAGGAGGATCCATTTGGGTATACATCATTAATTTTTCCATCTAAAGGAGATCATATTATGACCAGACTTCACGCTGTGTTGATTATATTTATTATATTATAAAATAAAGTTCTCCAATAAAGAAAAAAAAATAGAATACGGTACGAAAAATAATTTTTTTTTTATGAAACTACGTTTGTAAAGTGTGAATGTTGTCCCTTGTTTGGTAACAATAAATATTACTAAATATGTACAACACGACAGCTTTGTATGTCAGATTAAGTCCAAGATACACTTTTCAAGTCCTGCTCGACTACATTGAACTTTTAAATGGGGTGATTGCATTCTCCTCCAAGTAATGTCGAGAAATTTCAGTTAGTCAACGAAGTTAAGAGTATAGCTTAGACGAAAATATAGAACAAAAATATTACAGGATATAAAAAAAAAAATTAAACAGCTTAGATAAACGTTTAGGCAAACGCACAGAAATGAAGATCAAATAATTGAAGGCGTTGAGTAGGTAGATGGATTCGAAAATCCGATTAAGCGGAGATAAAGGACGTTTGGAATATTCCGCAATACAACCTTGAAAGGATTGGAAAACCAGTCGGGCCTCCTTGTATAACCAGGAGAAAGAGAAATAATACAAAAAGAATTAAACGTTATTAAGAATTGCCGAAAACTAATGTTTGCACTAAAACAAGAATGTAAGCTATAGTTCTCTACAATAAAACACAAGAATGGAAACTATACATTTCTCTATTAAGAAAATACTGTGAAATTAGTAGCACTTTGTTAGAAAAAGTTTTCTTCAATTTGTATTCTCAAATGATATTAAGTTACTCATTAATGGAGGGAAACTATATAATTATTGATAAACATTCGTATCACTGTCAGTGTATACAGAAGTGCTATACTGCATTAAAGTTTTCATTTTATTCATATCATTATTATTCGAACCATTGACGCGAGAGAGAAAATATGTCAGACTGTTCCCGTACGTTCGTACGTCCGTTTAAAGTGCTCACCGGAGGGTGTGTGTGTGTGTATCTGTGTGCGTAAGTAATGTTGCGGGCAGGGTACCCCAGACGGAGCTCCTTAATTAGGACGCCCAGGATCCCTGGGCTTTCCTTAATTGATCCCAGAGTATATTGCACGGTCTCTCCCGAACCCACAGTCACTACCTCCCCCCCCTCCTCCCCCACCCCCATCCCCACCCCACTTCCACCCAGCCTGCCAGGGGACGATGTTGGGGGGGGGGGGGGGGGGGGGGCTGGGGGGGGGGGGGCAGCTGTGGGTGGTGGAGGTTAAGAGGTGGTCTTTGGAGGGAGAGAAAAAGAACAAAGGATAGATGTGTAGAGAGGAATGTGAGAGAGAAGAAGAAGGAGATATACCCTGTGGTATGCCGGTTGTGTGTTATTCATTTTCCTTCTGAAAAACGTGCAAGAACCATTAGAGTACGCTCCCCCACACATGTCAAGTTGCGTTCATTCATTAATTTCGTGTTGTGCTTCTTACAAGGCGCAGTGTCGTGTTGAGACTTATTAGAGGGTCTCAAACCGCACATCATCTCTCGTCAAGTCCTGTATTTAGAATCGCGCTCGGTGACTCAACCGCCAACCCGCACTTAGAACGTCATTATCATAGCGTCCCGAAAGAACTCAGGATGGAAGCATTGGAAATAAATAGCAGTTCATTAGAAAATGAATACTATAAATTTGGCTGCGAAGGTTGGGTTGTTTTCTGTGTCACTAGGATAGAAGGGACATCGAATGTTAGCCATCAACCTTGAAATAAACAAGTGAAAAAAACATCCCCAATATCCTCTTGAACTACAGGAAAGTTGTTATTTTCCGTTTCTGTCTGCCAATGTTTTATTGAACATTTAAGGTGTCACGGTTCGTTTTGAATTATTTCTGCAGAATCTGACGAGAGGTTTTCCTTCCTTCTGAGGATCTTGCCTCATTTTCCCTCGATTGTGCAGATTCCGTGAGCATAAGAACGACTTAAAGTGAATATAGAGGTTCTCAAAATTTAAGTTATTACATGCGGCAGTACACCGGGAAGAGACAGGTCGACGATATTCTAAAATAATTTGTTGGAATCTTCAGTACTACTACACCTGATGAAGGAGTTCTGCCATTAATAAAAGATACCGCACGCTTTACCTGTGTACCTAATTCTTTTAACTGGCTTTCTTGCTGTTACTTCCGAAAAGGAGGTCATGCTCTTGGCTCAATTTTGTCGTTTGTCAATTTTTCAGCAGAAATAAACAAAAAAGTTGTTTCTGGATTTTACGAGAAAAAAAAAATATTTTAGGGGGTGGGGGGAGGTCCGAATTTGAACAGGGGCCTTATAGGGGAAAGGAGGGGGACTGTTAGATTACTCTGCCTTGACGGAGGTTGTAGCCTCAGAACAATTTGGTTGGTAATAGCATTATGGCCATTTTGAGTCATTTTACTTTTTTAAAGTTGGCGACAATAATCGGTAAATGCTGGTGGTAAAGGCTAGATCAACCTCTTCTCCTCTCCCCCCACCCCTTTTTTTATTCGTAGTTTTATGTGTTTTCTCATTAGAGCGGGAGAAATCAATCCATTACAAACTAATTTGAAAGTCTTCGTCCGAACCACCTGGGGCAGACGAAAGGCACATTCGGATCGGACGGACCCCAGATGTAACTGGAAAAGGACTTTGATATAATTGGTATTTCGTCCTCTCTTTCTGCTTCTTCTTCTCCTCTTTCTCCTTCTCCTCCTTCTCCTCCTCCTTGAAGGATGAGGACTCCAGGTCATCATCGTACCCAGTGCAACCTTTGTTTATCGCGTCGTTATGTATCCAACCGACGAGAACTTTGTGTTTCGAACGATTGTTTTGTAGAGTGGTAATATTCAAGTTTTTTTTTAGAACAGCAATATCGTCCGAAGAACAAGGACTCGGTTGGACACTGGGGGTCGGTAGTGTGTTATTCATGGCTTCCATGAAATTCCGAGGGTTTTTCATTTTCTTTCAGGCCATTATATTTTCGTTTCTTTACTGCGGAGGAAAAGCATCGTATTTAGTCATTGTCCATCATTATGAACAAGGGAAGGGTCTATTTGCTTTTGGGAAAATAACACGAAATTTAAAACTGCAATTATAGATATCAGTTATTTTTTTCTGGTATGTTACTAGATTGTTTATTTTTTTTTTTTTTATTCTTTTGGGGGAGGGGGACCTGCTTCTACTTCTTGTGTAAGGTAGATCTTCAAAGTAATTTTGTATGCATCTCTAATGGTCAAAATTACGGTCTGGCCATTGCCTGTCTACTGATGAGTACCTGGCTGTGTTGCTCATCTGTCCACGTCAAAACCTCAACAAAAGAGAGAGAGAGAGAGAGAGAGAGAGAGAGAGAGAGAGAGAGAGAGAGAGAGAGAGATTTTTTTTATAACTACATGTTTGATTGCTACAGACTAAACACGATCATTTAAAACTATTTTTAAATTAAGAAAACGAGGCAATGAAATATGAGGATTAAATATTTTATATTAGAATTTACATCAGTAGGAGTGAAGAGAGAAACATCGGAAGGCAACATGTGTCTTTTGTGTGTGTGTGTGTGTGTATTTACATGCGTGTACTCCTAAGGCCATCCATGGTGTATACCGACAGCCCCAAAACGTAGAGCGAAGGGAGCTGAATGGGTTGTGTGAGGAATCTTGCTCTGTAATTACTATGACAGGGGATGAATTGTGTTCTGAGATAATTTGAATATTACCTGTTTCTCCCGGTTAACGGAAAAAAATTCTCCAAAGTCCTGTATGCATTTTTTTTTTATTTTTTATTTTTCAAAGGAGATGAACTTCTTGTTGAATGGTGGATGTCCGTAATTGCAGAGTATGCGTGGTATGTTTTCTTTTTTATGTATCTTTAAGCCGCTTGTCAGTAGGAGTGAGTGGGAAGGATATGGTTTGCTGTACATATTTTTCTCTGCAATATTCCCAACGTTGGATGTAATTGAAAAAGAAACCCACAAAATTACTGTGTATAACTTGTTTACTTATAAGTATTTACATTTTATTTTATTCAACAGTGTTGAGTAAAATAAAATGTAAATACTTATAAGTAAACACGTTTTACACAGTAATTTTGTGGGTTTCTTTTTCAATGTTGAGAAGAAAACTGAAAGAAGCTTTTGTTTGGTTTGATGTAATGTTTATAAATTACTCTTATTCAAAAGGTATATACGCTCTCAATTTTCAATTCACTTATTGTATTGTCTATATTCCTTTGAGAGAGAGAGAGAGAGAGAGAGAGAGAGAGAGAGAGAGAGAGAGAGAGAGAGAGAGGGCGCTAGCTTACTGTAATGGCCAACTAGTATTGCGGTGGTATTGTGAGGGTCCGCTACGAAGGTATTACTTGGCAGACAGCCCTCCTTACATGATGCTTTGGAGGAGAGGGGTGGAAAGGGCCGGGGGGGGGGGGGGGGGGCGGGGGGGGGGGGGTAAATATTGCTGCTGTTGCTTATACGTTTGTGGTGGAGCTGTTGCTATTGCTGCCTTATGCCGATGTTTTGTTGTAGATGTTCGTGACGAAATACTATTTTCAGTTGATGTTTTATATTGCTGGTTTCTCGTAAGTTTGAAATTTATAGGGTCAGGTCTATTTTTTGAACATTGCTGTTCAGTAGTCCAAGTTGATTTTCTGAACATTGCTGTTCAGTAGTCCAAGTTGATGACTAGAAGGTTGGCAGCTGAGACGGGATTTTATTAGATGAAGCTTCCAAATTGACTTCCTTCTCGATACGAACGAAGTAGTAGCGTTTTTCTATGATGAAAGTACGTCATGATTACAGTGTTCACAGTTGGTGAACCTTCTGAAAACTTGTCTTCTGTGACCTTCCCTTTGGTAACTTCAACTTTGGCTGAGCGACCTTTTCCAGATACAGTCTGGAACTTGTTTACTATTTGCGTTTTTGGTTTTTGTTGCTATTACTTTTTAAACTTATTAACCGTATTTGTTGTGAGTCTTCGTTGCAGTGCCACTGAACTTGAACTGCTCATAAGCAAATCACATGTGTAGATGATGTCCGCCAACATATGTAGGATGTCGCGCAAGGGGGGTCTATGGTATTGGTAGGTATATAGAGTAATTGACGATATTCAGAGCGAACCGCGTATCATCATTTGCATATTATTGTCGGTTGAATCAGCACTTGGACGTGGCCTAAAAGTACCCCCCTGTGGGCTTCCCGTCGCCAGCCTTGGTGTGTTCCCCCCAACTCCGCTCCACCTCGGGAGGCTCGAACAACACCCACCTGTGCAATTCACGGCTCCTGAGAATGGGTTTATGACCGCCCATCGGCCGTGCAAGTTTTCCAAGCTTTCGACGACTTCTTTCCTCCTCCACCCCCCCCCCCCCCCCCCCCCCCCCCCCACCCCCCCCCCCCCCCCCTCCCCCCCCCCTCCCCTTCCTTCCATCCCCTCTGGGGAAAAACGGGTTTCCCCATGTGCTCCATTCATTGTCTTTGGATTCTCTTGTTTTGTCTGATGAGCCTTCGGTAGGTCTAGTTCTAGTAGATATATAGGTATCATTTTACCTGCACCATTTGTTTGTGTGTGTGGTACGCGCACCGTTGTAATATTTATTAAAATATTTCCCTTTTGTATGATACGCTGAACACTGTAATTTCCATTCAGATTTGAATACAGTCCTAGCAAGATAATCATTCTGCACATTCTCAAATGACAGCGTATTGCAACTCTGATTTCCTTTTACATGGCACTGGCATTTAAGGTATAGACTATCTTGGGATGACTTCCTGTTTTGCAACTTGGAAGTTTTATTTCAGTTGGTAATTGTTATTTTGGCTTTCATTACTTATTATTATTGAACTGCAATGTATTTCAATTTTACAATGCCTTTTAGTTTTATTCCAGTAATGAATTCCATGCTAGTTGTATTTCTTCAGTGTGTTCCTTGAATGAAAAAGATAGCAGACTATTGAAGACTTCCATGAACTTAGACTTGGGTTTGGCGCCAGACGATGTATTCATTGTTACTGTCATTCTACGCATTTTACGTCACAATACTGTATTACGAAATAAACTTTTAGCGCTGGTTTAGTCCATTCCCAACAAATTATTTTTTATAATTAATGCAAATGTAAGTTACAGGTCCAGACTTCAAACTCGCATCATTATTATTTTCAGATGAGAAAGTGGTTGATATTAGTTTCATTCATTGTTTAGTCCTTTGCCTATTGTTCTTTTCAAAATGTAGAGTATACTTCCAGATGCTAGATTATTATTATTATTATTATTATTATTATTATTATTATTATTGTTGTTGTTGTTGTTGTTGTTGTTGTTGTTGTTGTTGTTGTTGTTGTTCTATTTAAAAGAGTCAAAGAAAAGCCGTATACATAAGAAGACATCAGCATGTGTTGGGAGGCGGGGGCGGGCGAAAGGAGGAATAGTGTTATGTGGGTGGTTTGTATGTACGTATGTATGTGTGCGTGCACGTATATGTATGCGTGTGTGTGTGTATGTAAAGAAATGCCGTAAGGAGGTTTTTGCGGTGAGGGTTTTTTCTCTGTTGGCGGGGCAAGCGGTGGGTTCTCACGGCCATGTACCGCAGTACAAATCACCCCGGCCGCATTTACTGCCTCCCGACCACCGCCCTCACAAAACACAACCACCAAATTCCTCCTCCTCCTCCTCCTCCTCCCCTCCTCCCTCTCCTCCCTCCTTACCCTCATTCGCGGCGCAGTCCCCTTCCCCACCCACCCACCCATAACACCATCATCTAGATCTTGTTAACCATATCCTTTCCTTTTGCGGAGGCATTTATATATATATATATATATATATATATATATATATATATATATATATATATATATACATATATATATATATACATATATTATATTATTATTCCTCGTGTCTTTTGGGGAGTTTTTTTTTACACCTGTTCTCTTGAGATTTAGTTTCGTATTAATTATAATTATTTTTATTGTTAAAATAATTTGAGTGATATATATATATATATATATATATATATATATATATATATATATATATATATATATATATATAGTATATTAGTAATTCTTGTAGATATGATTATAGTTATTGTTATGGATAGACTTGGAAAAATGTCAGCACTTGGAAGTAAGTGATAATTTCTTAATTGCGTGACGCACAATTATTGATGCTGGAATTGTAGCTCATTGTACTGTACATCATTATAGAGATTTGTTTTTAGATATTCTGATCAGGCCAAATTTCTCGTTTGTGAAAGGGTACTTGACCTTTTAAACTTTTAATTTTTTTTTTAATCTTTTATATTTTTTTTTTAGTCATTAACATTTTATTGTTACCTGTCTTGAAGTTTGGGGAGCAACTTTTATCTCATGAAAAATGTGTGACGATAATGTTTTCCCAGTTTTGATAAATTTTCTGTAGTTTATAGTTGCACTGAAATTGTTCTGACTCAGTTTCAATATTCATTGTAACCATTTTATACTAGTTTTATCCTTATTGTTTTTATCATAATTGCATTGATGAAACCAATAATGTACTTGGAGATACATGTGATCTATTTTCGGGCGTCAATATGAAGCGTTGCTGGATGTACCAGTTCGCTGAGGTTTGTTGCAAGTTTGGGCATTATTAAGCTGGACCGTTAACTCAAACGCTAATCCCCTTCTTTTATCCGGGGAGTGTGTTATTAATACTATGCCGCTCATCAGCCATAACGGTCTATGTGGCATGACAAATCCTATGTAAAGCTGGATATAGTTAGTTCCTGTCGAAGCTACTTTGACACAACGATTCTGATCTCAAATTGTTCTTGGACAGGGACTGGAACTCTCTCTCTCTCTCTCTCTCTCTCTCTCTCTCTCTCTCTCTCTCTCTCTCTCTCTCTCTCTCTCTCTTAGTATGGATGGGTTAGCTTCCAGCACATATTCTCTTCTCTTCTCTCTTAGTATGGATGGGTTTGTTGCCAGGACATATTCTCTCTCTCTCTCTCTCTCTCTCTCTCTCTCTCTCTTATTAGTATGGATTGGTTAGCTTCCATTACATATTCTCTTTTTCTCTCTCCCTCTCTTAGTATGGATGGGTTTGCTGCCAGGGTATATTCTCTCTCTCTCTCTCTCTCTCTCTCTCGTCTTCTCTCTCTCTCTCTCTCTCCTCAGTATGGAAGGGTTTGCTGCCAGGGTATATTCTCTCTCTCTCTCTCTCTCGTCTCTCTCTCTCTCTCTCTCTCTCTCGTCTCTTAGTATGGATTGGGGTTTGCTGCCAGGGTGGTATTCCTCTCTCTCTCTCTCTCTCTCTCTCTTAGCATGGAAGGGTTTGCTGCCTGGGTTTATTTCCGTGACTTCTTCCGGTAGTCTCTTTTTCACTCTTTGTCATTAATGTATGCGGAGTTCTTGTGCGACGAGTAATTACAGCATTGGAAGCTTCTATTTTGTTGATAATTAGACGAGCTACTTTTCTTTTGGGATTTTGTTTGCGCATAGGCGACGCCTCATTATAAGTGGAGTGTGCGATAACAAGAGATTATGTCCCTTGTCGGCGTTTGGGTTTCCCAAATTAAGACTGGCTCTCTCTCTCTCTCTCTCTCTCTCTCTCTCTCTCTCTCTCTCTCTCTCTCTCTCTCTCTCTCTCGAGGTAATTCTGGGCGTATCTAATGTTCAGGTGAATCTCTGTCTGAGCTTGTCATGATTCCTTTTGGCTATATTTAGATCTGTGATCTAAATTTATGTGTGTATAGTATATTATATATATATATATATATATATATATATATATATATATATATATATATATATATATATATATAATTGCATATTTCGAACTGTTTTATGCTTAAAGTATGTGTCGGTTAGGAACGTAATAACACACACACACACACACACGTGACTATTCACAAATTTAGAGTTCAACCAGAGTACACATTCTGGAACTATGCCCGGAACCATGCCCGTGGGCACCGCCACCACCACCGTCACCACCAACAGACCTTTGAGTTCCAAGGAATGGGGAGGAAGAGAAATTGGACCCCCACCCCAATGTGAAGTTTCTCGTCCTGAGTGTGTTCTCTGGTAATGCCTTCTTCTTCTTCTTCTTACGAGATGTTGAGAGGGGGCGGGGTTGGGTGGGAGGGTTAAAGGTAAGGGGAGGAGGGGGGGTATCCTGAGAGACGTGGGGGGAGGGATGTGGGAGATGGGGGAAGGGGGGGGATGTTGGTCTCCCCTTCACTCGCCGCTCATGGCAATTAGAGGAAAACTTACGAGTGCAAAAACTGGCAACGCGCTGATTGCCTGAACGTTGAAGCCTTTTTGTTCGTCTATCCCCGCCCATGAATAAAAACATGGAGGCACCATGGAATCTCTCTCTCTCTCTCTCTCTCATCTCTCTCTCTCTCTCTCTCTCTCTCTCTCTCTTTCTACTAGCCATGTGTGTGTGTGTCTCTTATACTCGCCCATTAATAGCAAGTGACCAAAAATAGAACTATGCTATTTTTAAGATTTTCCCGTAGATTTTCTTGAGAGAGAGAGAGAGAGAGAGAGAGAGAGAGAGAGAGAGAGAGAGACATATACGTGTCTCTCCTATGGTCTCCCATTAATAACAAGTGACCAAAAAACGAACTATACCTGATTGTAAGATTTTCCTGTCGATTGTCTTGAGAGAGAGAGAGAGAGAGAGAGAGAGAGAGAGAGAGAGAGAGAGAGATGAGAGAGAGAGATCACTGTTATACTCTCCCATTAACATCAAGTGACCGAAAACGAACTATACCTGATTGTAAGATTTTCCTGTCGATTGTCTTGAGAGAGAGAGAGAGAGAGAGAGAGAGAGAGAGAAATCACTGATGAAGTTTTAGCGAGAGGTAACCTGAAGAGGATTTAATCGGTTTCGTTTAATTACCTGTTGGCTTCCATTGACCCGGCAGTGTGATCTTTGGCTGCAAAGGAATATAATGTCGAATTAATGCCTCTCTTACCCGCTGCAACAACCGCCAATTATCGAGTCTTAATGGCCGCTGCCTCTTCCTGCCTTTCCAAGTCGCTCCTCCTGAATGTTTCTTGTGTTGCTGATGTTCGGTTTTTGGTTCCCGTGCTGGCCTTTGTCCTGTGACACTGCTCGGCCTTGTTTTTGTGAGAGAGAGAGAGAGAGAGAGAGAGAGAGAGAGAGAGAGAGAGAGGAGGTGGGGATGAATCTTTAGGTAGGACAAAGTAACGACGAGAATGCTAAAGTATTCCTCTTGAAGATTAGGACTTTTCGTAGAGAAGAAGAAGGGTAAATTAATGTAGTTGAATAAATTAGTTGTGAAATAAAGTATACTTATAGATAGATGTAGGGCAAATTTTGGAGAGAGAGAGAGAGAGAGAGAGAGATGAGAGAGAGAGAGAGAGAGAGAGAGAGCAGGAGGCGTTTTGAGGTAGGGGAAATGAAGGTCCCATGAATGCATTACAGTATTGGCGTCACTCCCGGGTGACGGAGCAATGATGGATGATGCCATGGTCGTGAAGGGTCCCCACCCTCGCTCCCTCCCTCCTTCCCTCAGTAAATGGGTGGTAAGGGGTCCATCCCTACAACCCTTCAATGGACGTCTTTCCATTTTGTATCTTCTTCCCTTTAATCTTCTATTATTATTTTTAACCAACATCACATCTAATAGAATTGAAAGTTCTGAGTATCGATTTATGCGTAGTTGTATCTGGTAATACTTGTACAATTTAATTTTTTAATATTTCAATATTTATTTCCTTTCTTGTTTGATTTTTCCCTTTTAGTTTGCTGGCTTTGAGGCACCGTTTCTTGGATAATTCGTATATCTGAATTTCAATATGAAAATTTTTACTTTGCATATATTTTCACAAAAGTCGAAGTGTTGCCCATCTACCACGTCATTTTATTTTCATGTAGAATACGTTCAGAATGAGATCAGCCTTCATGAATTTTACTGCTGTGAATATACCAAAAAATTATAGAACAATTTCAGATTTTTATATCATTTAATCTCCTTGTTAGATCAAGCACTGTCTCGAGTATCCTTTCATTTTAAGATTTCGTTGCCATAGCAACGTCAGTGCATAGAAATATTCCAGTTTCAGCGGTAATTTTATATAGTTCTTTGACTTTTCATATCCAGTAATATGTTATGTGATGGTTTCATTATGTAGAGTATCTTGAAATGAATTCGGGGTTATTTGTAAGGGATGCCACATTTCACATATCAGCGTGTGTGTGTGTGTGTGTTTTTTTTTTTTTTATTGAAGAGTTGTACGTTGAATCTATGTATTTAGTCGACTCTGTGTTTGGGGTTTCGAAAGACTTCCTCCCCGATTGAGTGACTGGTGCTGCTGCTGCCCTATCAACTTCCCTATAACCTTGTATCTCGTCGATCGATTATTGGTGTTTTCACTCTTTGCCTGTCTTGGGTGTAACAACCACAACTCTCTCTCTCTCTCTCTCTCTCTCTCTCTCTCTCTCTCTCTCTCTCTCTCTCTCTCTCCTCGACGGACAGACTTAAATATTTACGTGTATAATGTGTATATATATATATATATATATAATATATATATATATATATATATATATATATATATATATATATATATATATATATTTATTTATTATATATGAATAACTTGATCACGAAGGAAAAAACCTTTATTTTATATTTTATATATATATATATATATATATATATATATATATATATATATATATATATATATATATATATATACGTGGATCTGTTAATTTAAATTAATTTACGGTCATTCAACTGCTGCCAATATTAAGGTCTTCGTTGTAGTATTTTCTATAACTCGGTCGATTGTTCAGTATAGCCCATCGCTGCTTCATGTCATTGTAGTTTAGACCCTCTCAATTGTCATTATAGTTTATAGAGTTTAGACCCTCTCAATCGATCCACTTTGTGGATCTTTAGTGATTGTAGTTGTAGATTGTTCAGAATTTGTCTTTTATATAACTGATGATTTTTATATGTAATTGTTTATTGCAGAAATGTGGTGATATTTTACCCTTTTGAGCAAATGTATCTATACTTTACCCCCTGGAGTCAAAGTATCTATACTTAGCCCTCTGGAGTCAATGTACCTATACTTTCCCCTCTGGAGTCAATGTATCTATACTTTGCCCTCTTGAGTCAATGTGTCTATACTTTACCCTATAGAGTCAAAGTATCTATACTTTACTGTATCTATACTTTACCCTCTGGAGTCAGTGTGTCTATACTTTGCCCTCTGGAGTCAATGTATCTGTACTTTACCCTCTGGAGTCAATGTATCTATGTTTTACCCTGTGGAGTCAATGTATCTATACTTTAACCCCGTGAGTAAACCTACCCATATTGTACCCTTTGGAGTAAACAGGTGTGTCTTTGTCCCCGCAGGCCTGTAACGAATTCACCACGCACGTGATGAACCTCTTGCGGGAGCAGAGCCGCACGCGACCCATCACCCCGAAGGAGATCGAACGCATGGTCCAGATCATCCACAAGAAATTCTCATCGATACAGATGCAGCTGAAACAATCCACGTGCGAGGCCGTCATGATTCTGCGCTCGAGGTTTCTGGACGCCAGGTAAGGTCGTCGATCTCTTTGCAAAAAGAGAAAAAGAAAAAAAGACACTTGTCTTTCATCGTCATCAGTGCCGTTGATCGTCTAAGTCGTAGCTGTTTTGTGGTGTTGCAAGTTCTCTGGGACCTTTGTTGTGCTGCTCTTCCATGTAGGCAGTTCTCTGAGCAAGAGTCCGTGCGGCGCTCAACCAACCTCAGGATAATTAACTTTTTTTTTCATTATTTTATTTTTAGGGATTTGTTGTCTTATGCTGTCATTGTTATTGTCTTGTATTTAGCGTGTCATGGTATGTGTGCGTAAACAGTTATTCAGGGGAAGCTGCCAGTTACTCAGGAGAATCTCCCAGTTATCCAGAATCTCCCAGTTATTCAGGAGAAGCTCCCAGTTATTCAGAAGCTCTTATTTATTCAGGAGAAACTCCCAGTTATTCAGGATATAGGCCGAGTTTTGTGCCGTCTCCTATTTGTGTCAAATTCGTTTTCGAAGGTCTATTGCAAACCCCGTTCTTTGGTGGCACCTTTTCAGATGCTAATTTGTCTTAATCCTTTATCCTTTAAACTGTGACTTGCCCTCTCTGACAATAGCTCCTACTTCATAGTCTTTTTTTTTCGTCTCCTTATAACATCTTGCTCCAGATTCGTCTTTGTTATTGTGCCATCTTTCTACCTATTTATCTCGTCGCTTTTCATTTTAACCCCCTTTATCTAATTTTTTCGATTTCACATTGTCCTCTTCTATTATTCATAGCTGGGTACGGTTACTGTTAAATCTTTTTCGGTCGTTGTCTGTCTCTTGAAATAGTTGTTTCTCCAACATCAATTTCTTCCTCCTCCCTCTCCTCCTCATTCATTAACTTCTCCTCCTTCTTTTTCATTATTATCATCTACTTCATTATCATCTTTATTTTCTTCTTCTTCATTATCTTCTACTTCTACACCCTTCCTTCCTCTTCTTCTTCTTCATTATCTTCTTCTTCTTCTTCTCTCTTTGTTCTTCTTCATTATCTTCTACTACTTCTTCTCTCTTTGTTCTTCTTCATTATCTTCTACTACTTCTTCTCTCTTTGTTCTTCTTCATTATCTTCTACTTCTTCTCCCTTCTTCCTCTTCTTCTCCTTCTTCTCCTCCCTTCCCCCTCCCCCTTCTTCTTCTTCTTCTTCTTCTTCTTGAATAGACTTCCATCACCTGGAAACAAGGTCCCGAAGAGAGCCTCTATTCTTGGGCAACTTCATTAACACCAGCATGAGATTGGCCTGATGACAGAATCCAAAATGTATTGATCTCTCCAGACAGAACAACACGTTTGTTTGTTTGTTTGTTTGTGCGTCCTTGGAGCTCACGATGTCGTCTGCGATCATCACCTTTGAATATGAGTTTTCGGTCTGCAGGAATATATACTTATTAGCTGCTATTGTTATTGCCTCTCAAGGCGAGTAAAATAAATGGTAGTTTTTAATGGGTTTTTACATTAGTAAATATGACTGGAAGGTTAGCAAGGTTTAATTAGTTGTATAGTAAATTTGTATTTTATATTCTATATATATATATATATATATATATATATATATATAGATATATATATATATATATATATATATATATATATATATACATACATATGCATATACATTATATTAGATAGATTTTCACGGTAATGTCTGTGCAACAGATATGGTTTCTGCAGTGAAGTTCATTCCTTCCTTTGGATATGTTTGACCAGCATGCACTGTTCGTGCATGATAGTTTGCTATCTGACCATCCGTAGTACTTTAACTCTTTGATCATACTGATGGTGCTGCGACTCTATTTTCTCTTAAATTTTCACAATCATCGTAGGAAATGAAAGCATTTGTAAAAATTGAAATAAGGAGGAAGTTCAATATGATATATGTTCATAACTTTGTCCGACTAAAAGTATTCTTTTGCTCAAGTTTTTAAATTCCACTGCCTCGTATTAGGGTATAACGTGCTTTGATAATAGTTTTCGCTTTTGTCACACACACACACACACACACACACACACACACACACACACACACACCACACACAGAGAGAGAGAGAGAGAGAGAGAGAGAGAGAGAGAGAGAGAGAGAGAGAGAGAGATGAGAGAGAGAGAGAGAGAGATCAACTAAATATATTTTATACAAATAAATGAGTAAATGGAGGTGAAGCAATATAATTAAAATTAATTTTGTCTAGCAAATACTTACGGGTCCGAAGTATTCCCGACGAACATCTTTACTTGCGTCAATCCCCAAGATATAGTTGAGTTCTACTATATGTCAGTCAGTCGGTCGTATAATATAGTTTTTTTTTTTTTATAAGTCGGTCACTGTATTGGTATAATATAGTTTTTTTTTATAAGTCGGTCACTGTATTGTTGTTGCTAAGTTTCCATTAATTCTGCTAAATATTTCATTGAAGTTGAAGATTTCCCTGGGAAATTTAGAAGTACAGTTCCCAAATACTTTTATCGTGTGTTTTGACGTGATCATGCAATGAAACGTGGGTATAAGAGTCCTTGGGTTTATAACCTCTCCTCGATTATATTATTATTATTATTATTATTATTATTATTATTATTATTATTATTATTATTATTGACGCTTTGAGCATTGGATCTGAAACGTGCAGAAGGCTTTAAAAAGTATATGCCAGAGAAATAGTAAACCAAAATCTTTATTTTAGCTTGCATTTGCCTATGGCGTGGTTATGATATGACAGCCGTGGAATATATTTTCCTTCGATGAGGTCTCCGGTTTAGTTCAAATTCCAGAACGGAATCGGAATTGAATAGAATGAGAGTGCTTTCACGTATCGCTCAATAATTTGTTCCAGGTAAAACCATGCCGAATTCCTCCCCCAGAAAGGGGTGTCAAATAGAGAACACGGGAGTGAATGGGCTGCCTATTCGTCCCTCCCTCCCCACTGCCTTCCACCCACCCCACCCACCCCCCTGTCTCCCAGGGCCAGGATGTGTCGTGTAGTTGTCCTAACGGGAAAGCATTTGTGGCAGTTGTGTGACGTGCAGTGAAGGATTCACACCCGGTGTCCTGACACCTCCCGGATTCCACAGTAACAAAATAGGAACCTGGTGGGCATTAGCTGACATGACAGGTCAGTAGTGGCCCTGGGGACGTGACCCCCATTCCCACCTCCCCCCTTCCCCGCCTCCCTCTCTCTCAGCCCCTCTATTGGTTGGACAGTGTCACTTCTCATGTCGTTAGGTTTTTCCATTTCCTTTTATATATTGTCGGACATTTTTGGCTTTTCGTTTGTTTTTCCTTTTCGATACGTTAGGTGGCATTTATTATTTGGCACGGAGTTGACCCCCCCCCCCCCCCCCCCCTCCCCCCTCCCACCCGCGCTTGATCTCTTGACAGGCAAGCCATGAGAGAGTCGCTGTTATAAATAAATATGACTGGGAAATGACCCCATTTCACCCTGTCATTTCTTCGATGATCCGACTGGAATATATAATAATGCCGCTTTTCGCAGCAGACTTGTGTATTTTCGATGAAGAGAAAGTTACGTCGAGGCGATCATTTTGAACGAAAGAATGACAGAGAGAGAGAGAGAGAGAGAGAGAGAGAGAGAGAGAGAGAGAGAGAGAGAGAGAGAGAGAGAGAGGGTCGACTTCCCCGGGGTTTACGACCCATTTCGTACGGCGGTGGCTGGGTTAAGAACCAGATGAATGCCCCATGAACTACCCTAGTTAGTCTTTTTAACTCCAATTACCCATACTTAGTGACTTTGCCTTTTACCCTCCCTCTTACGCGAAGTCTCCCATGGGAATAGTTTTTACTAAACCCCCACCCCCACCAACCCCACCCAACTTTAATTCCCCCTCTCTCCTAACCTCGTTTCCACCGTCTTTTAAGGGAGAATAGGAAAAAATCTATTAACTTTTTTTCATAATATTCATGAAGATTTAATACTCTTGTCCGCTACAGATGCTCTGCTCTCTTACTCAGTAGCATTGTTATTGTTTCAGATTTTCGTAGATTTATATCGTCCCTAAAATATTTATTTTGCTTTGGATTTAATTAAAAATCGTTGTAGAGGATTTTATCGTCGGTTATGTTTCAAATCCATATCAGTGCTATTGTTATGAAATCTGGAGTATAACGAAAACTAAGATTTTTCTCCTGCTGTTCAGAGAGAGAGAGAGAGAGAGAGAGAGAGAGAGAGAGAGAGAGAGAGAGAGAGCGGCAAGGCTCTTAGGGTCCTACGAGAGGGGAATATAGAGGACTTTAATATTGGCGTAACTCAGTACCAGCACTGAGCCTAACATTTGTAATTTGCTCTGCCACTCCCCCTGCATGGCAAGTGCCTCCTTAAATGGTCCTCTCTCTCTCTCTCTCTCTCTCTCTCTCTCTCTCTCTCTCTCTCTCTCTCGTTTGTGAAGTGGTTAGGTGCGATTATTTATGCTCGTAAATTGAAAATATTTAAAAAACGTTTAGGAATCAAAGGCGATCTTCTAATTTTAGCTTTATTCTATGTAAATTCATTTTCAGACGCCTATTATTGACAGCGATGTTTGAAATATGATGCTATGGCTTCATTCTTTTTTATTTTATTTTTTATTTTTATTTATATATGCAAAAAATATGATTCCTCTTTACTTTCATTTATCGTATTACTGAAAAGAATTAACACAATATTCGTCGATTAACGAGTGTTGTTTCATAATTGTCTCCTTAATAGGATTCGTAATTAATATGTATTTATATGTATAATTAAATCCCGAGTATTACAGCGTCGATGTAAATGAGAATGTAACATTTTCCATTCGGAATAAAGAAACACTTGGAAGGAAGGCTCGAGAAAATCCTCATTTGCATCGTGTTAACTGACTTAAATAGAAAATAGACAAAATATCAAATTAAGCTATATTTACTCTTGTTTAAAATCGTGATTTTAAAGATTTTCTAGAAAAAGGAGTTAGCTGAAATTATCCGTCTTTTCTATGCACTAAACAAGTTGTTATAGAATGGACGTCCACCCCAAACGCAGTCGGTGGCCACTACCCCTATTTTCTCAGGATTCTTTCGATTATCCTTGAGGGTTTATTGGTCCCATGAAAGAGAATAAAAAGAAAACGGGACGCAAAATAACTTTGACAATATCACAAGGCCACTATGGTAATATGGACGGGTAAAAGGGTATCGGTGGTGAGATGGGCGTCTGACCATATGGGTGGTACTCTGATGGGGGTGGAGGTGTCCCCGGGAGGGGGGGGGGGTGGGGGGGGGGGGGTGGGGGGAGGGGGGGGGGGGCATTGTGGTGCCGTTTACGAGTGAGTCCGGTGGGTTACGGCCCATAACAGAACATCACGGCCTCCTCCACCACCTTATAAAACCCACAATCTTCAGTCGAACGGCTTGTCCCGGACACCCTACAATTCGCACTGTGTCATCGACATCGTCCGGATGCTGATTCATTTCGGACGGTTCCTCTCCGTCTTTTGGCAGACCCGCCGAGGGCCTCCCACCCTCTCGCCGGAGGTAATCAACACTCCTGGCGATCTCGGGCCCATTGAGGGTGCTTCTGAAGGCGAGAACGAGGCGTTGTGGCCAGTTAGGGCTCACCCCCGAGCGTCGTTGGGTCCCCTTGACTTTGTGCCCTCCCGGAGAAGCAAACCTGAACGGAGCTGGAGAGAGACCCATGATTGGTCATTTACGAGGCTGTGCCACCAGGACAAGTGATTGGCTGGAGTCGTTACGACCCATCAAGTATTTTATCTCTTCTCTCTCTCTCTCTCTCTCTCTCTCTCTCTCTCTCTCTCTCTCTCTCTGATGTTCTGTGTATTTCTTATTTTCTCTCTCTCTATCTCTCATGTTTTGTGTTTTTCTTATTCTCTCTCTCTCTCTCTCGCTCTCTCTCTTCTCTCTCTCCTCGCGAACTCTCTCCTCTCTCTCTCTCTCTCTCTCTCTCTCTCTCTCTGATGTTCTGTGTATTTCTTATTTTCTCTCTCTATCTCTCATGTTTTGTGTATTTCTTATTTTCTCTCTCTCTCTCTCTCCTCTCCCCTCCTCTCTCTCTCTCTCTTCTCTCTCTCTCTGATGTTCTGTGTATTTCTATCTACTCTCTCTCTCTCTTCTCTCTCTCTTCTCTGATTTCTTTGTGATGTTTCTTGTTTTGTTTTCTATTTTCCTCTCTCTACTCATGTTTGTTTGTGTTTTTCTTATTCCTCTCTCTTCTCTCTCTCCTCTCTCTCCTCCTCTCTCTCTCCTCTCTCTCTCTCTATCTGCTGTTCTGTGTATTTCTTATTTTCTCTTCTATCTCTCATGTTTTGTGTTTATTCCCATTTTCTCCCTTCCCCCTTTTTTTTTTCTCCTCCTTTCTCTCTCTCTCTCTCTCTCTCTCTCTCTCTCCTCTCTCTCTCTGATTTCTGTTCCGTTATTTCTTATTTTTCTCTCTCTATCTCTCATGTTTTGTGTATTGCTTAGTTTTCTCTCCTCTCTCTCTACTCCTCCCTCTCCTCTCATCCTCTCTCTGTCTGATGTTCTGTGTATTTCTTATTTTCTCTCTCTCTCTCTCTCTCTCTCTCTCTCTCTCTCATGTTCTGTGTATTTCTTATTTTCAGTAGTTTTTTGAGGTTTTATGAGACAAGTGAGGAATGAATGGTTTATCTGTTGCTGTAGATATGTTTAGGTAATGTACTCCAGTTGTGGATAAATGAATCCCAGTCATTTATACGCGCGTCTCAATGAGAAATTCATGACTTTATTACCTTGCTAACCTTCATTTGTCATGCTGCATGTAGTTTAGTTATCTCAGGGTACTTTAGAGTGTTGAATTTGAGTAGGAACACTTACAAAGTTAATGATGCTCAGTGATTTGGGAGGGCATTAGATGCTCACTTGTTGCAAGTATCCCTCTGGATTGTGTTTACATTTTTAATAATTTTAAGGTGAAGACATTGCTCAAAGGATGAAAAATGTAGTGTTTTGACGAGTTTGTGATTCTGCGTAATTATGAATTTAAAAATTTGTTTGTTCTCTGTATCATTTGAGCAATGGCGTTGTTTGTACTAATGTTTTTTTCTTCCATCAAAGATTTATGATGTCCAGCCCACCAGAGCATGTTTCAGAAAAACTTGAATTTAATCATTCTTTTGAGTGCTCAGTTCAGTTTTTACTATATTAATCTGTCACTGAATAAATTTGAATGTCTCATTTTTTTGTGCTTGTAAGTTTACCGTCATTGAATATATTTGAAAGTCTCTTTTCTGGTGGGCTGGATGAAGCAGCCATGATGCAAAAAAAAAAAAAAATGTAAATAATGAATCGGAGGTGAGCGTGGTCTCTCACCTTGTCGATCCTCACGTTGTGGCCAATGGTTATTTGCAGGAGACGCCGACGAAATTTTAGCAAGCAGGCTTCTGAAATTCTGAATGAATATTTCTACTCCAACCTGTCAAACCCGTATCCCTCTGAGGAGGAAAAAGAGGCTCTGGCACGTCGCTGTGGCATAACCGTGAACCAGGTACAACTGTCTTCCATCATCATCCCCCCTCCCCCCACCACCCCCCCATCATCACAAAAAAATTTTATTTTTTATCCAACCCACCAACCGACCCACCGAACCGACTACCACCCCCCAACAGTCTCCTTTTTCCCCCACATCCAGGGAAAAAGATTATTATTTTTTTTTTTTTTACCTTGCAGCCAAAAGTAGCCACACTGCTCTCACTGCCACCCCCACCCCCACTTTTTCATCTTCTCCTTCTTCATAAGACTTTCTCTTCTTAGTTCCAGCTTCTTTTCTCTTCCTTTGTTTTCTTATTATTTATTTTTCATTCGCTAAGCAAGTAGCTGTTCCCTCCTTCCCATCGCTCAGCCAACTGCATCCGTTCAATTACTAAACGATGTTAATGTTTCAGATGATGGTCTTTATTTTTGCCAACATTTTATTTTCATTTTGGTCCTTGTTATGTGACCTCGGATTGTAGTGAGTGGGTTGCAGGGCACGGCAGTGACACACGAATGGGCACTAATCCCACTAGATGTTAGTGTAGATTTTATTTATGATTTGTTTTCCTTTTTTTATATATTGATCAAAGAATCTACATCCATGGGCATTGTAGTGGTGATGTAGTGCTCAGTATTAGTGTTGTGCTTACCCTCCTCCATTTTGATTCCGAACTCCCTCGTCTCTTTCTTTTGATTTATGTCAACTCTTCTCCTCCTTCTCCAGTGCATTTGTTGTCCCTCCTCACCCTCGCACATTCACGCTCCACCCTGTAAGCCTTTCTAGTTAGCAACCTTGTCGTTTTAACGGATTCTGTGTCGGGTGTGGGCGAGACATGTCTGAAGGTGCATCAGGGATAACAAGTGCCTTGTCCCTTGCAATAAAAAGGAAGATGTGGGGAGAGGGGGCAGTGTTTCCTCTGAGCAGTCGTCTACGGCATGCAATACAACCAACTGCAACTGGCTGGCGTGACGGAGACCTGCAACAATTGTTGACACAGGACGGACACACACACACATCGCTCGCGGGGTGTAGAGAGCTTGGAGCTGTCCTCTCCCTGGCCTGCCACTGCTGCCACCTGGGCATTTGATTATGACTGTTCACTGAACTTTACTACTCATCGTCATCGTCTTCATGTCCCGTGTTTATATTTCTGTTTGTAACTTTTTGTTTTACCTTTTAAGTTTTTGTTTTAACGCTTCATCTTTGGCGCGAGATTCATATGCAGACGATAACGATGCGTACGGGGCGATGCCCAGGTGACAGCAGGGGTGGAAAGAGAGAGCTAGAGAGAGAATATAACGCTTGGTGGACGGTGTTGTGGCGCTTTTATTGGTAGTTTCGTTGCCCCTTTTATCCCAACTTTGACCCTTCAATACAGATCAAGAGAAAGATTAAACAACCTCCTTCGCCCTTCTCATATGATGACCTCTTCTTCCTCAATTGCCCTACCTACCTACCTACCTACCTACCTACTCCATCCTCCTCCATTCCCCATAGCTTTTTTTATTTGGTCAAAGGTGTTTTTTATGGCTGTTCTCTTTCAGGCGCAAAAGACGCAACTTTTCCAAACAAGCTACAGAGATTTTGAACGAGTACTTTTACTCGCACCTAAGTAACCCCTACCCTAGTGAAGAGGCCAAGGAGGAATTGGCCCGGAAGTCAAATATAACAGTGGCTCAGGTAAAGAAACGTGTAACGGTCTCTCTCGTTAACTTCTTTGCAGGAAACGAAGACGAAACTTTAGTAAACAAGCTATTGAGATCCTGAACGATTACTTCTATTCTCACTTGTCAAATCCCTATCCGAGCGAAGAAGCAAAGGAGGAACTGGCCCGAGCGTGCGACATCACGGTACAGCAGGTATGGCGCCTCCAAAGGACACCAAATGCTACCCAGGACCCCTCCGACACCCGTGGGCGGCGGCGCCAAGTCCCCTCTCCCCTGGCCCCCCCAAAGTGAAAGCATATTAGGACTACCCAGCACCAGTGTCCGTGTTCCTTTTTTTTATATAAAGAAAATTAAATGGTCACCATACAGTCCTGCAAAGCGATGCCTTGAAACAAAAATGGCACCTTTTCCTATATGTAGTTTTTGAACAGTTCATGTCACAGCCAGTACTGTTGCTGCAATAACTACCACAACCGCTACAACTTTTGACTCATACAACAACTACCTACTAAGTGATGCTGATACTACTGCTGTGACCTCCTCTTCGAAGACCAGTGATGACGTGATAAAGGCGATGACCACCCACGGGTGTTGGAGGTGGACCTTCCCAGGCCAGCTCCCGGCCAACTACAACAACAGCAACAACACTTTTAAAGGAGATCTGTTTCCTTACATCACTGTCACTTTGACTAGGCACTTTCTCATGCTCGGAGCCTTTGTACCATGTCAGGGCTTTACCTACCTTCACATAATTGGAATGACTTTTTTTCATTATTTTTCATTTGTTTGATTGTTTGCCTACGTGATGCACGCCCGTGTAAAAGTGTTCACTGACAAAAAAAAATAATCATCATAATGTATACATAAGTAAATAGTACAGTAGGCGTGACCCACCCACCCCCGCCCTTCCTGACGTTTGGGTGCTGGCCTGGGAGTTGTGATCCGCCTGACAGCGCCCAGAAGGAAAAATGAAAAGGAATCGTGTCAGAGAGAAAAAAAAAAAGACCAAAGGAGAGGAGTTCCTGGGAGTATGGTGCCACTCGCCTCATGATGCTAAAAAGAACGTGTCCAAAGTCGTATCCCTGTATGATTTTGGTCACAGCTGAACCAGTTACACTCCCCCTGCTGTGTCGTGATGCCACGCTATGGTGAGGGCGTGTCGTGCCCATCTCCCCAAATTTTATTTGTTTAATGTTTTTCATCTCATTCTTTTCTTCACTAATCCACTAACATGCGGCACGCCGCCCTCCCTCCACCCCCTCCCACTCGCTGCTAGCCGCTTGCGGAGTGCCGCGTCTCCCATTCTTTGTATTCATTCATTCCCACATCTCTCCTCAAAGCCCATTCCCTTTTCGGATTACTAGACCACTTTTGCCTTGTCCTCATGATGCACACTCGTACCAAAGACTGTCTCGTTTCGTTTACGACAGACATCCATGCAGATTCCTCTAGCATTTTGTTTTTAAGTATCTATTTTGTTTTCATTGATTTGAAAATTATTTTTTTTTGTGGGCTTAGATATATTACGGGAGATGTGGGAAGAATTTTGCGTGTGGAACGCTGTGCCCCGTTTGCTGGCTGCTCGTGTGACTTCCTTCAGCGTTCCCCTCCAAAAGAAATCCCAGCCGTAGTGTGCTGTCACTGTCTCTCTCTCTCTCTCTCTTTTCTCGTGGCACTCGTAGAAGTGTGCTCCTGGCACGTGGGTGGCTGGCTGGCACTCTTCGTCCCGTAACCCAGGGCCGTTTGGGATGGGCCCTCCTCACACTTAGAGTGCCTCTGCAAGCAGCTTCTTTTTGCTTCAAGGCTTCGAATGGAAGAGGCGGCCTCCCTCCGTGGCACTGGCCTGAGATGAACGAGTGCCTCCCGCTGCGTCGCGGGTCAGGAAGGACTCTTGTTGCTGCTGCCACTCCAGTGTCAATTTCTTGTGATCGCTTCCGCCATATTTTTGTTCTCTTAATTTTTGTGGTTGAGAGAGGAAGAACGAAAAACATCCATATTTACAGTATATATATATATATATAATATCGCTTTCTGTTAGAGCTGCTTTTCGGCCCAACTTTCTCAGCCCTCTTTAGTGTACTTGATAATAAGTATTTTAAAAAAAACGCGCGAAGTCCTTTGCACCCTTATATACTTATATATTTTAATCTTTATCATGAACCACCTCCTCCTTACCTGTCCCTCAGACAAAATTAACCACCTGCAAATGTATTCATATAAGTATTCATGATGACAAACAGAAACACAACTTTTGGTGTAGGCGAGGTGGCCAGGACCCGTGGCCCACCCGCCGCCTTCTCAGCCTGAGACGAGACAAAATGAAATTTGTTGAAATGTAAAAATCTCTGTAGGTTGGAGAAAACCAGCCACGTAGTCTCCCAGCTTGTCTGTGCCTCCATGCTTGCCTCTTTCTCGTAGTGATCCAGTTTTATTTATTTGTTTTCCTTTTTAGTGTTTGCATATGCACGTTTATTGACCACGCTTGCATGTTTTAGTTTCTATTTGTTTTTTGAATTTTTCTTCTTTAGTCAGCCTAGCGTGCTTTGTTGCAACCCCGTTATTTTGTTTTCTCCTGTCTGTTTCCTTCCTTAATCTGTGTTGCCAAACCTCAAATCCTTTGCTTAATTATAAGTTCCCTTCAGTATTGTTCTCTCCTTCATCTCATTATTATTATTATTATTATTATTATTATTATTATTATTATTATTATTATTATTATTATTAATTATTATTTATTTATTTATTATTAGGATCTTTCGGAATCTCTAACTAAAACAATGTTCAGCCATTGTATTTTTCATATGACTTTTTCCTCTCATTTTAAAAAGTGTACATTTATAACTTGAAAATTTTTAACGAAGATTGTCGAGAGCTAATTCATTGAAATTCATTGTGTGTTTCCAATAAGAAGACCTAGAATCCTTTGACAACGAAATCGTAAGATGCACGTGAATTACTGAATGATGCAATACATTTGAGTGCAATATGTATATGTGTGTGACCTTACTTTTCCCACAAAGGCCTTCTCACTTAGGGGATGTAACTGACCCTCTACCCTCAGGTCTCCAATTGGTTCGGCAACAAACGCATCAGGTATAAGAAGAATATAGGGAAGGCCCAGGAGGAAGCCAACCTATACGCCGCCAAGAAAGCAGCCGGTAATATGACGCCAGGTTTTGTCGTTTGTGCTTAGTGGACGTCTCTTGTTGTTCAACCCCAGTTCGACTCCTGCTGTTGGAAAGCAAGATTATTGTGCTGCTTTTGGTTTGAAAAATTACGATTTGGTTGCATTTGATTCAAGGCGTTGGTGACGTTTATTTTAGAATATATTCTTAAATGTGTTACCCTGTAATTGGTTCAACGCCTCATCATCCTAGGAGTCGAGCTGGTGTTGAGTAGATGTTTAGCTTTATGGCTTTAAACTATTTTTTTTGCGTGTGTATACACAATGTAAACCAACACAAATAAACGCCCATTACTCAACATTTCGCAAAATGCACGTAGAATTAAAAAAAAAAAAAAAAAGCCTTTAGCAAACAAAATGAAAGTTCGTAGCAAACAAAATAAAAGTTCAGGTTCCAAGTGCTTTCACTTTCTGTTTTGTATATACACACGCACACACATACACACACACACATTGTATTTGTTCTTGAACGTAAGTATGCATATATGTTACCGGATCATACCCATATGTAGAATTACCCTCACCCTCTCTTCTTTTTTTAAATCACAGTTTATAGTAATAATTTTAGTCTGTGTTCCTATACTGATTCAAATTGTTTCACATGAGCCTTTTCCTTCCCTTCTGGGACCAGAAGGTGAAGAAAATGGATCTTGCAAATGAGCACTTTGTATGTTATAAAACACGGAAATTGTTTTAGATAAGTTTAGGTGTCTTAAACAGCATAAAAAACACGCATCCAATGGTTTCCAGTCATAAGAAATGAATTTGTATAAGAAAAATTTTTTTTAGGTATAATAAACTTTCGCGGATAAGTCCACAATTGGCTGTACAACAAAATTTAATCAGATGTTCCACGAATTCCTTGAAACAAAGTAACTCTCCACAATATTTTGTCAAAAACCGTTTGTTAGTTTGCATATAAGACATATGTGCGTATGTGTGTGTGTATGTGTTATATTATATATATATATAATATATATATATATATATATATATATATATATATATATTATATATATATATATATATATATATATATATATATATATATATATATATATATATATATATATATATAAATATATATATATCTATATTATATAATATATAATACTATCTACATATATATATATATATATATAGATATATATATATATATATATATATATATATATATATATATATAGATAGATATAAAAAATATAGATATAGATATATAATATATATCTATATATATATATATATATATATAGATAGATATAAAATTATAGATATATATTATATAAGTATATATATATAGTATATATTATATATATATTAAATTATATATATATATATATATATATATAATATATATATACAATACCTACATACATACATACATACCCATACATATATATAATATATAATATATACATATATATGGCACACACGTGTATAACTGAATCACGAAAGTTTGGAACGTTATATATATATATATATATATATATATATATATATATATATATTATATATATATATATATAACGTTCCAAACTTTCGTGATTCAGTTATACACGTGTGTGTATATATATGTATATATATATGTGTTTGTACATATGCAGGTATGTATTTATATACAAACATACCTACATATACATGAGTGTATTTTTCTGTATGTTTACTTAGACCATTTCGAATTAAAAGCATCAAGCATCTGATCGAACGCATTTTCAAACTGACAATTCTGTTTTTATTTTAGATTTTATTTTCAAAATTTTTTTCTTCTTTAAAAAGCGTTTGAAACTGGGATTGTTTTTCCTTGTTGTTGCGCGTCGTTATTTTTGCATCCGGAAAATCAACTTGATAAATGGCCTTTCAGCTTGATGCCCTCAGAGATTGCTGGTTTTACGAATGCCTCCAAACGAGGCTTGTCACTGTGTCCTTGGAACCTAGTTGCATTGAAGTGGCACGTTTTCGTAGGGCTTTTATTTTGTATTTATGTTGGCAGTACAGTTGATCATTTTTATTATTTTTTACTCTTGTAGTAAAACCTTTCGTAGTGTAATTGAGGGTTTGGGACTGTTCCTCATCCTATTGCTAAACTTAATATTCCTTCATAAAGTTCCTTTGTGGTTAGTGTAGGGTACAAAATTGAAAGGACAATTGTCTGTTGTAACTAGACTTCGGGGTAAACACATCCTGCGGATCTTCTGTTGTTTTTTATTTTCTTTTTTTATTTTGTTCCTTTGTAAAATCGCAATTGACGTGTATCAGTTTTTCTACTCTTTTCAAATACACCAAAGGTTATTAAATTTAGTCTTTGACTCTTAGATATGAACCAGGCCCTTATAGCATTCCGTAAAAAGTGGCAAACGCGGAAGAGCTCTATTAGAACGTTTGTTGAACTTTGGAGATCATCAGACCACAGATTGCTCTGTTCGATGAGTATGTCTTGTATAACTCGATGCTTTGGAATTTTCTCAAATTTTTATGTTTTCTCATATTCTTATGTTTCTGTAGCCCTTTTTGAAGGGTCGATGTGAAATGTGAATGATGTTCCTTCATTCGGCTTAGGCTGCGTTTCTTCAACTTTCTTTTTCTTTTATGCTGAGGATAAAAGCCATTAAATTATATCCTGCCAGTTACTTGCATAATTATTAGAATACGAGCTTCTTGTCGTGCGCTACTCGCGCTGGAACCCGGCTTTGCTGTCTCCACCACCTATCCCTCCTTACCCGTGATAGACAAATTGGTTTGCGGGAGGTTGGTTGATGTTTCCCCTACCCTTCGGTTCCTCTACCTACCCAGCCCCTACCTGGGGCGAACAAACCAGTTTGCAAGGGTGGTGGGTGGCTGTGTCATGTCTACCCTACTGTCACCCGGGGAGGACAAAGGAGATCCACTCGGATTTTATTATTATAGATTATTGTAAAAGATTTACGGGTAACTCTAACCATATATCTACTTCCTGAATTTAATCATTGGTGTATTGAAGCCAATAGATGACGGAGAAAATTATATTAGGTATCACGGAGTTTTTCCGTGTCCAGTTCGTGCAGAGTTGAATAAGGGGGCTTCATTGCAAAGTATCAAATTCATTGAATGCCATGAATAGAAAGCGAAATCTTTTATGAATCTCTGCTAGAATTACTGTGGGTGAGAGCAAGAGTCTTATTTTTTCGTTTCTCTTCACAGTTACACTCAAGATAACGCTACAAATTGGTTCGGGTTGCAATCCAAAATGAAAAGGTTGATAGAATAGCCTAGAGGAGTAGAGTACTGAAGCTAAAAAAAATTTTGTGAGGAATTGAGTTTATGAATAGAGAAACCGAAGAAAGACAGGGGCAGAGGAGGAGATTTGGTCATGGAAACATTGAATATTCTTGTGAGGGAAAAATATTTAGTACGAGCTTAAATTAAAGGAAAACAGCATCTGGTATAAAAATCCCCGTTGAAACCGGTAAAATCCAGTGATGGGAGAAAATCATCAGATGGTCACCCATTTGACAGCCAGGAATAGGACAAAGTAGTATGTTTTTGAGTAGGGAAAACAAAATTGACTAAATGAAAAGAGAGAAACGTACCGAAGACGCTGAGCGTAAGACGAAGTTTGTTGTGTATCAGCTTTCACAAATCTCTCTTGGTGGACAGTATGTGAAAACTGGAGAAAGGAAGAAGAAACGCTGGAATGGACTGGAAGAAGGAAGAAGATGAAACGCTGGAACTAGGAAAACGAAGGTCGTGGAGAGGGACGAAAAATATGATCAGGTTTAGGAGTAAGAAAGGAGAGATGTTGGTAGGGGGCGGGGAGAGGGGAGGGGAGTTAGGGGTTCAAAAAAGGGGAAGGGTCTTGGGACGGGATTGGTAGGTGGGGGAGGGGGGAGAGGGGACTCAGAAGGAAGCAGCCCGCGCCCTCGTTCCTTAGTGTGCGCCTTATGAGTTGGGGGGCCAGGCGACAAGTGCATTCAATGGTTTGGGAAGCGGTCCACACCGTCCTCATGTCCCTCCTCCATCGCAGGCAGTTATCAACCTTTTAGCCCTGTGACGTAAGGGCGGCGATTGCCACTTCTTTCCCCGGAATCCGTGCCCTTTTGGTGCCCTCCCTACTTCAATTATTATACTGCAGTAACTCGGACGGGAGAAATTAAGTCCCACGTTGCAGTCGTACGCCATCGTCTGCGGAGCATCATTAAGGACGAATTTTCTTGAATTCCCGTTTGAGGAATAGCCTCTATCTCTTCGACAACTTCGGATGACTATGTCGTTACCCAGAAGCTTCTCGGGAAGATTTCTCGTTATTCTTCTCTCTCTCTCTCTCTCTCTCTCTCTCTCTCTCTCTCTCTCTCTCTCTCTCTCTCTCTCATGTTCCATGTACTGAGATAAATAGTCCCAACATATGAGAAGGATGTTTGAGATTCTCACTCCCTCTCTCTCCCTCTCTTTCTCTTCCACCTATCCCAATAATAATTATCTGTGTCTCTTTCGTAAGGATTTAGGGAGTTCATTGACCCACCCATTCCAGTAATTAAGTCTTTCTCGGTTATTGATAATGAAGTAGATTTTATCTCTTGCATTAGTGACAGGATGAATCATTGTTCAGCTACTATTAATTGGGTAACTCTCTCTCTCTCTCTCTCTTTTTCGGAGGAAATAAGAGAAAGCTTGTTTAGGAAATGTAATATCACTTGGCTCCTTTTGCTTTTTGGAGTTCACAGAGGGCAGTGATCGGGAAATTTATTTTTTTTAGGTATAAGCACGACGTCGGTTATATCTTGATATTATGGTAAAGGTGAAGGGGGTCCCCAGTCAAGATTATGATTTTGACCATGAGTGATTGTGGATGTTGGAATCCACCGAGTAATTTTTTTTCTTTTTTATGAATCTCGGCTAGAATAGCTGTGGGTGAGAGCAGTAGCCTTATTTTTTTTATTTTTTTTTTTTTTCGTTTCTCTTCTCAGTTATTTTCAAGATGTTTTGCAGATTGGTTCTAGTTAGAAATATCATCTCAGACTGAAAATAGTCGCTAACTTATTAGCATAATTTGACGGTACTAAAGAACCCTAAATTGAAGAAATAAGTATTTCATTTTCGTCGCAGGGTTGGGTTTATAACCATACATAAAATCTGATCAAATAGGTTATTCTTAACTCACTCTCTTTCGGTTGAAAACCTTATCCTTCATTTTCCTTATATTCCTCAAGGCCATGCCAAAGAAAAAGTAGGCCTATGCTACTTTGGGGGGAGGGGGGGACGTTATACTCTAAAAAAAGGAAATTACCGTAGTGAATATTCGTCTGTTAGTTAAAAAATTAAGCTATGGGCTAGGCTCAATAAGACAAATGATATTTCAAAATAAGAAAATCAGGTTAGTGTTAATTGAAGGTATTGGTATTTAAAAAAAAAATGGTTGTTGAAAAGAGAGGTAATCAAGAAAATGAGGTCCGTGTTGAATAAAAATTTAGTTTCGAAACAGTTAGGGCTTAGCTGAATAGAGAGTCTTTGCATGTGCTGGCCCATTTTTCTGCATTAAACTGTAATAATATAAAGGGACTAGCATACAAATTAAAAGGAGTAAGACTAACATCGGTACTCAGTCCACGTAATGAGTTTGACGTGAAATCCTAAGCGGTTTGTTTTTCTCGTTAGAAAAAAAAACTGCGAGAGAGAAAAAAGTTTTCTGCCTGGTGAAGTAACTACTGGCGATTTATTCTTGATGTAACACCGCTATGTTTTGCCTTCTATTCCGCAGTTATGGGAAACTGCAAAAATTATCCTTTTGTTTGATAATGAATCTGTTAAATGATGATGGGTTTACCTGAGAGATCGTATGCATCTGTAAGTAATTCAAGTTTTACGTTTCTGGGTAAAACGAAATAAATAATTTTCTATTTTTGAAAACGAGAAACGGATTCCAATGTTCATGTATGAGTACCGGATGACGTTATGGTTACAGTTACCTGTACTTGTTCTGTGTATCTTGTTAATATGGTTAAGCAACTCGCTTTACTATTGCAGTGCTATTACTCCGTAATTTGCTTTTATGCTCAGTAATTTGCCGTCAACGAGGCTTCTTTTGAAGTGCCGAAGTACCGAAGTACCGCCTTGCTTATTCGCTATAGGGATACCTATAAAAGAACCGAAAATATTCCGTAATTGTTGTGATGCGTTTGCAGAAATAGTAGACATCTGTTATTGTTGCGAGAGCAGCCGCTCAGTATTCTTGGGGAGCCTGTTCAAAGACACCATTTGTCATTATAAATAGAATAAAAAAAGAAAACACGTGTCCAGGGTAATCATCATTTTAAATATTTCGGAATTTATCTTCTATACTTTTTGTCACCGTTTCCTTAAGGTTTTATCTTCGTGATTTTGTTTTACTCTACGTAAAAATATATTCTTATTTTGATTAAAGAATGCATTCCGTAAGCTAGAATCCTTATTTCTAACTTCTAAACACATAGACAAAAGAATTCCATAATTCAGGTACATTTCCTCATGATGATTCCCTGCAGAATATGACTGAGCAAGTGACAAAGAATAAACGTATTTTAAAAGGTCAAAACATGATAAACCAGAGACCTTATTGGCATGCCCAGTTGCCTGATTGCTTGGTGCTTTTGTTAGGGGTGGAAAAAAATAATTGCCGTTGTACATTTAAAGGTTAAAGAACATTGCCCGCCAGTCGGCTTGGTTTTGTAATATCTTTGTACACTGCGCTGGTTGTGGTGTGTGATGTCCATCACTGCAACCTAATTGATTGGCAAGAGTCCAGAATCAAAATATTTTAGGAAAAAGATAGAGAACTTTATTGTTGAAAGTTGGAGATTGTGCTGGAAAGATGGATATGTTGAGTGTTTAACTTACACACACACACACACACACGGGATAGGTATGTTTAATTTTTAAGTTATGCACACACAGATATGTTTAATGTTTAACTTACACACACACACACACACACACACACACACACACACACACACAAAGAGCAGTAATGCCCGAAGAAGTCATTAATATTGCAGTAATTCATCTTCATAAATAACCTAGTAATAACCGAGTTATGCCTAACGTTACAATATATTTTATTGCTATCATTAGTATTTATTGCCATTTGAGTAGTTGGTAGTTTTTCTGTCAAGAAGTTATTGTTGTCATTACTGGAAGTTTTGTCAAGTTCGTAACATATTTAATTTAGTGTTGGCTTGTTTTATTAGTAAAAACGACAGTGGTGTTACTTGGTTTGTGTTAAAGAAAAGCGGTCTCGGGTATATTAATAGGGCGATTCATGTTCTGATAGTTATTGTTATAAGTTTCTGCCAGGATCTTCTTAAGTAGGAACAGCCTTACTTTCTAATCGAAATTTATTGTAGGCAGCGGTAACCTTTACTTAACGGAGTGATCCATGGGAAGTAACCTCTATATAATCACAGGGATTTGTGTGAATTTGCCCTACCCTTGGGTACTACTGGGTAGGTAGTAGCATCCCTAACTGTTTTGTGATTTCTGTGTGGTAGCGGGAATTGGATTTCTCGTTACTATTATTACTAGTGCGAAGGAATAGCGATCCGTCACAATTACTTGGAATCATATTAGGTAGGAGGAGTCTTATTTTGTTTAGTGGAAAATGAAATGAGCAATAGTCTCCTTTTTTTTTATTACTGGTATTTACTCCGTATGTAGGTCTTACTTGAGGCTCTTTGCAGCGTCCCTTCGGCCTTAAGCTGCAACTACTTACGTTCCTTTTTTTACTGTACCTCCGTTCATATTCTTTCTTCCATCTTACTGTCCAACCTCTGCTAACAGTTGTTTCATAGTGCAAGTGCGGTTTTCCTCCTATTACACCTTTATAACCTTTTACTGTCAATTTCCGTCTCAGCGCTGAATGGACTTAGTTGCCCCAGTGCTTAGCAGCGTGCCAAAAATCTATACAAATCAAATCAAATCAAATTACTACATTGTTTCTAAATTTGCTGGCAATTTGTTGGTTAGCGGCCGTGTTAGTTATCAGTAGGAGTGCATTAAGGGAAATCAGCCCTCAGCTTTCAAGTATTTGGTAGCATTTTCTTGACTAGGTTAAAATTGAGGTTATAGCGTGAAGATCGAACGCTTGTATTTCGATGCTACATTTTAAACATTTTTTCCCTCTGCAGTGTTTCCATGAGATTCATGACCACATAACATTGATAACTTGATAGCATTGATAACCTGTCCTTTGTATTCATGCATGAGAAGTGAGAGCAAGTCGATAATTATCATGTCAATGTCGAATACTCACAAGTTCCAAGTTTCCAAACATGTCCATGAAAGTAGTGATTCCGCTTTTTTTATTTATTTATTTTTTTAAAAAGGTAAACTATGTCTAGAGGACATTAATTCACTTTCATGCTAATTTACATCTGCTCTTCGTCTCTTCATCTCTTTCCATGTCAATAAAAGGAACATTTTCGAACGGTATATGTCTGTTCTGCACTCTGCGCTCGGTAAAAATGTTAAATATGTGCTCTTATGAGCGCTGATGTTGAATTTTTTCGCAATCAAACCAATTATATTTGGTCAGGACAGTTGCTAATTTATTTGTTATTATAATAAATGATGATGAATAGGACAAATCAACTGTTGCTAAAGTTTATTTGTAATTGTAATAGATGTAGATGAACCGGAAAAGTGAACAGTTGGTAAATTTATTTGTAATTAAACAAAACATTGATGGACAAGACAAGTCAGCATATTTGGTAAATTATTTGCAATTACATTAAGCATAGACGAATTAGCCAGGCTAAAAGTTGGTAAATTTATATGTAATCAGACGAAACATTGATTGACAGAGTACGTCAAGCAATAGTGAGGAGGAAAACCTCTATAATAAGAAAGTTTCAGTATTAACGCTAAAATTGAAAGTTGATGTTCAATCTTCTTTCTTATAACACGAGAGAGAGAGAGAGAAGCTGTTCGACTACCATGTGGTGAAATATTAAAGTGGCCATAAGATGATTGACAGGTCGAGAGGAGGGGGGAAAGGGATACTATTGCCGCTCCAGCTGGCTACCCCCTGAGGACCTTATCCCCCCCTCCCAAGGACTAGCAGTAGGTTCTGCCACTCATCTGAGTCTTGTTTCTCTCTCTCTCTCTCATATATATATATATATATATATATATATATATATATATATATATATATATATATATATATATATATAGTGTACACACACGTAAATATTAAAACTTGTAAATCATTGGATATGTAAGCATAATATTCGTAAAAGGTATTGGCACCATAGCCGAGATTCAGCCTTTTAGAGACCAAAACTCTCTCTCTCTCTCTCTCTCTCTCTCTCTCTCTCTCTCTCTCTCTCTCTCTCTCTCTCTCTCCTACATACGAGAGGTCGTGATCTACATTCCATTGATGAATGTGGCGGACCGAAGAGGTATTAACTTTCCAATATACATTTTTTTTAATGTCCAACTTTCTAAGAACCGAGTTCCGGTTTCTTTTGAAGTTAGCAGTACATTCTCGTATGTGTATATCTATATATATATATATATAGTATATATAATATATATATATATATATATATAATAATGATGTATGTATGTATGTATGTAATGTATGTATATATATATATAGTCTATATATTTATTTATACATATGTATATATATAATATAATATATATAATATATATATATAATATATATATATATATATATAATATATATATATATATATATATATATAATAAAGATGAACCCTATATCAGGAACTTAACATTTTCTTATGTAACTTTTATAAGAAGAGAGTGAAGTGATCGTAAGAATGATTTTTATTGTGATTTGGTGTCACAGTGTGCATGGTCAGTTTTATTATTATTATTATTATTATTATTATTATTATTATTATTATTATTATTATTATTATATTATTATTATTATTTTTGAAAGTACTCATTTTAGTATGTGTCATGAAATGGAGAAACATATCCACAGTTTTTATTTTTAAATAAATATATGTACCCATACATAACTGTTGATTTGTTTCTCCATTATTATTATTTCTGTGAGAACTTATACTGTTAGTTTGATCAGTGGTATCATCATTACTATTATTATCATCATCCGAGTGTGATACTGGAAGCGTGAAGTAGTAGTAGTTAGGGTGTGTCGTCCATAGAATTCCTCCTGTCTTGTGTAATCGATTTCCCTGCTAATGGTTTAATGCGAGGGCGTTTCTCTTGACATTTTGAAGGGAGCGTATGATTTTCATCTGGTAATGGACACTCCATCGATTTTATAAACGCTGGGATGGTCGATGATGCATTTCGTGTATTTCTGCCATCTCTGCTCTTTTACACCCGTCAGGAACTGTTTTAAAGCTACCTTTATTTATTCATTCAGGTGCTACATTATGTGCTTACAAGGAACGACTTGATATGCTTAATGTTTTGAAGATGTTTCTTTCGTATTGTAAATTTTGAATGAGTGTAAGTCAAAATGCTAAAGGAGTAAGATCTGACGCTTATTTCTCTCTTATGCTTAACTACTTATTACTTTTTTATGATATAGCTTTACGATGTTTTTTTCCTTTTTTTCCTCGGCGGGATATTGTTCATAAGGAAACGAATGCTTTAATTCCCCATTCCGGTAATTACACGAACACCTAGAACTGATATTACATCCTTCGGACGTTATCACACGTACAGTAAATGTTTTTGCGAAGCTAATCGCTCGGAATGCCCCCCTACGTTTCGCGGATGGCAATTTCCTGTAATTAAAACTTAATTGAGATTTTTTTTCCCTCGACTGGAAAATTCCTCCTATTGATTGGAATTGGCTTCCCGGAGAGAAGTCAAAATTTTTGAAGGGAGACAAAAAAAAAATGAAAAAAAGTTTGAGGGGAAAACTGCGAGAGCGTTATGTTATGCTCGACGTAATTGATGCGAGAAAGGGCGACTGGATCATTATCTTTAAAACGACGCCATTCCCCCCCCCCCTTCCCCCTCCCTCCCTCCCTCCCTCTCTCCCTCTCTCTCCCCTCCATCCCCCACCTTCCCCTCCCTCCCTCCCTCCCTCTCTCCCTCTCTCTCCCTCCCCCTCCCTCCACCTTGGAGCATGGAGGAAGATGTGGTTCTCAGATGCTTCTCTGGCGTTGCGTGCTTTCCTAGTGTTGTTTATTTCGAATCAATTTTTTTTTAATATCTCCTTCCATTTTTACGGTGAAATATAATTTGTTATTTACATAATCTTTACTCACTTAAACTAAATACTTGGTTTTTTGTTGTAATTGGGTCCAACATCTTTATTTTGTTTCCTTTTAGATATCTTTGTATGTGCAAAACCTGTACTAAACGTAAACCCTTCGATAGTACTGATTTTCACAACCTTATTTCGAAATTGTAAGTTGTTTGTTGGTTAGTGCGTTAGGTTCATTTTTATTACGCGTTTCTTCGATTTTTATCGGGTAAAATCGTTAATAAGCACAAGGGAGGAAAGGTCGAAATTTCTTGTTTGAAACGTTTTATTACAACAGTATAAGTAAGATTACAGTTATGGATAGAACCTGGTGAGAATAACGGCAGAGGAATTGATACAGGTTAATTTTCATTATGTGAAAGCCGTTTAAGGTACGCCAACTTGCTCAAGTCTTCACGCATCTAATGTGCATGTGATCTCTCAGTATCCATCTTCGTAGTTCGTTTGACCATTGTTAGCCTATATTTTCCCCGCATCACATGACGTTTCACGTCATATGACCTGAAACATTGTTACACGTGTTTTGCAATGTATTATTGGTGTTCCATCACTGTTGCTATTTCATAATAAAATTTATTTATTTTTAAGCAAGCTTAATGCTGTTCATTTGAAGAGTAAATTCCGACGAATGGAATTTCCGTGAAACAAAAACAAAGCGTTAAGTTTTGATTCCTGGTCGTTCCGGTTCCCATTTCAACGCTATTCCAGTCCATCTTCCCTTCTCTCAGTTTGTGCAGGATTCGCAGAGTACTCGCATAACTCCATTTTGTCACTTCAGAAGAAGTGGTATTTTTCTGTTTCCCCATGAAATTAGCCAACTCTTGTCCGTGGTCCTTATACTTTAAACATTCGCTTTTGTTCTGCAAGTTTCTGTTTTCATTAATTAATTAGGTTATCACCCATACAAGTGATAATTTAATACTTCAAAATTTATTCTCAAAGAATTCCTGATTTATCTTTTTAAAGTTAAGTCTCCAACGTGATCTCGTGTGATGTGTTCTAGAATTGGCTTTTGACGATGTTTTGGTATTAGTTGACCAAGTTATTGTTTGAAACTTATTTAGTTTATAATTAGGACCGTCTGTATTGATAGATAAACGATTCGTATTTGACGAGGAAAGCAGTTTGAGTAAAATTTATGTAATGGGGGGAGAGAGATAATATGCTTTGATACCATATTTAATTTTTCCATATCTAGTTTGGATTTATTTTTATGAAATCATAATCATCACATAAATATTGACGACTGTGTTTGTTTACGCTATGATAATTCATTCTCCACGTAACTATTTATGTAGACAGAGATAACTTATAGGCCGAGATACGTTTTAAATCATATTGTCATGGCAGACCTTGAATGTGGCAGTTCTCGCAGTTAGTACTCGGCAGGTTAACTTTTTAATCATGCACTTCGAGTTTGCCATATTGGATTGGATCATAGTTTTTTTTCTCTCTTTTTTTGTTGGGATTAGAGCACGAAAGTTAATCGTCAGTTATCGATCATTTCTCATTTATAATCTCAGGTGACACGCAGTTCACAGTACTGGCTTGCTCTCTCTTCTCTCTCTCTCTCTCTCTCTCTCTCTCTCTCTCTCTCTCTCTCTCGTGACGATCAGATCAAACTCTGTAAACAACGGCGTGTTTTAGTAGTTTCGGTAGAAGTTCATTGCGTGTAGAAGGCGGTGTTGCGACTCTTGTTCAACGCGCGCTTATTAATTTTATGACGGACTGCACCGCCCCACGTGACCACAGGCCCACGCCTTTCTCACACCCTACTTCCCTCCCCCTAACAAACCCCCCCTGTCCCCCCTCCGTCGGCAGCCCCTTACTGTGCCTCCTTTCCTCTCTTGCCTTCGCCTTCCTCCCACGGTTAAATCTGCCTATGTCATTTGACTTTTTCGTTTTATTTTCATCCTTCCATACAAGAGGCACTTGCGTTCGCTCGGGGAAAAGATCCAGGTAGACTCTTAAGTGTAGGAGGAGATGGGACTTTGCATTTATCCAGTCCCCGAGTGCCTTCATGCTGAATGAATTTTTGTCGTTTTTCTCATTTTCAATAAACGCTTTTGAACGCTGAAGTGCGAACACGCGTCTTTGCGATTCTATAGAGCTTTTCTCTCAGGGACCTGGAAAAGTGATGTGATTCGGGTCCGCAGGGTTAGTCAGCCCAGCCTTCTGAAAGACCAAATAGAGTTGAAATAAATGCTGCTTGATTTCAGTAGACTTGAACTTATGAAGGATTGAGGAAATCTGACTCGTATATTTACGAAATTTCATTGTATGATCAAAGAATAGTTCATAGTTGTGTTCAGACTGAAGAAATTTTACATTTTTTTTTTTTAAGACATTTGATCTAGAAGTACAAATAAGAGTGCACAACGGTAACTTTTTATGCTGAGAATGACGTCTAAATACGGAACAGGATCGCCAGGCATGTTATCATCACCGATTATACGCGGAGAGAAAACGCCACCGTTTGTAATAATTCCCGTTGTGCTCGATTGATTGACAGCTGCTCTGGGTTCCGGCATTCGTTTCGCTCGGACGATTCTTTCATAGTTGATACGCGGTGAGACTAGAACGTCATGGAACATTAGAGTTATTTGCTCCAACCCGGTGAATTATTTTTGCTCATTGTATTTCTGTGTAAAAACGGGATAAAATCAGCTTTAACGAAGACCTCCTCTCGTCAGTGAAACATTTCGGCTGAACTGTAGGATGTATTATATATAAGAATTTCAAGTATGTACCTGACTCAGTATCCCAGACCTCTCAGTTTTGGAATGATCTCCCCTCCCTTCTGTCATTCCAAAATCTAGTTTCGAGATTGTAGGTAGACATTTTCCACTTTCTCTTAAAATCCTCTTCTATTTCTTCGTTTCCTCTCTGTGTTAAGTTTTTACTTCGTGATTTTAGAAAGCTGTAACGCAAGTGGTTTTAATTCATTCTCGGCATTTGGTGTTGCCCTCGTATGCTTGAGTGGCTTTCAAGAATCTTTCGAAAGAAATGAGAATGGTGCCGGAGGAGAGGAAATCCCCCATGCATCGGCCACTTGATCTGACAGTTTTTCTGTCCTTATGAAGCTTCTTATTGGAATCCAGACAATTTTAAATTGAAGTGTCCCACCCAGTCCTTTCCTGGCTAGGTTGTTTGTGCATTGTGTGTGTAATGAGTGAAATGTGTAAACAAATTTAATGAAATAATCAAGCGACCGCTCTCTTCTCTCTCTCCTCTCTCTCCGTCTCTTCATCTCTCTTCATCTCTCTCTCTCTCTGTCTCTCATATACATGTGACACACTATATATCTATATTATATATATATAATATATAATAGATATATATATATATATATATATTATATCTATATATATATATATATATATATATATATATGGTATATATAGTATATGTATAACTATTTATCAAATCAAAGCTATTTGAATTCCAGCAAGTGTAGTACTGTAGTACTACATTAAAATTCAAACATTATTGTTGTGTTAAAGTAAGTCATTAAAAAGTCGTGTCATATAAATCAGTGGATATTTTGTAAGCATAATAAGCATGACAGATATTAGCAGCATAGCCGAGATTCAGTCTTTTAAAAATTCTCTCTCTCTCTCTCTCTCTCTCTCTCTCTCTCTCTCTCTCTCTCTCTCTCATTTTTGTAATTTGAACAAATATTCATTGAATTGTTATTTCATGAAATTAAGACTTTTTTTTTCCCATATTTCAAATTGAATGAACTGTTTGATGCTATATCAAGGTTTTGAGGGTATTAAGTATGTAATGTAAAAAAAGAAAAAAGTTTGGGTGCTAGTGGCCATCCTTATAAAGGTGGTGTTGTTGATACAGGTGTTCATTATTGGAGAGTCTCTTATTGTTTTTTCACATATTCTTCAAAGCTCAACCCAAGAAATGTTTACAGATTTCATGAAAAAAAAAATCCTATAGCAAAATCCTTTTGCAAGTGTTTTTACAAAATTTTACAAATATTGCTGTGTAGCAGATTTGACTACGCAATCATATAATTTTCATGATAGTGCTTATGAAATATAAGGATATATCATTTGGAGGTACATGTGTAGGGAAGTCTTGTAACTGTCATGAAAAATCTTGCTTATTGAATGTTCAAGTTTAGGCATAATGTGAGCATCTTGCTTTTTAAAAAAAGAACCCCTGATTTTGCCAGCCACCTAAAAAGTGCTGTGGAAACTTTATGAAATTTAAGCTAAGGGAAAAAATTTTATTTGATTTCTAACAGTTTCTTGGAATGTCTAAAAGTACGTTACATGTCCCATGTAATATTTTTATATCATTCAGATATTTATAAATTATTTGGAAAGCTGCTATAAAAAAGATGCCCCATGTATAGCTTAACTGTACTGGCAGGAGGTACTTGAAGTTAGCGTTATGTGACTTGGGATTATGTAACATTACAATAACCTATACCTTTCAACATCTTGGGGTCATGCGTTGTCTGCACGACTTGTATATATAACTTTTTTAGCACCAACCACTACCGGTAGAAGGGAGGCAACATCGTCCCTTGCTGAACGTACAACCTATACCACAAATGGCAGATTCTTCCTGTGACTTACATGCAAGAAAGACCACAAAATGGTTGTAACGATAACGACTTTGTTGCTATAAAAACTCGAAGAACAGATGTTTCTCCAACGGATAACTATGGTGCATTTGCATTTTTTCCAGTGGAAATTGATAAGAGGAAGATTCTTAGAGTTGTATGATGTTTATTCATTTGTATTTTTTATACATATAGACATTTCTGGGGCAAGTCACATGGTTAACTTAAAAGATGTTATTACTTAGTATGGAACATGAGAACTTTACCTGCTTTTAGATGGAAGAAAGTCACTTGATTTTAAGGAAGAAAGTGGTTTTATTCCTGATACATATTGAAGTAAACAATTTCAGTTATCCTATTCCATATCATCAATTGTTTGTTGGCTGTCTGTAATTTTGGTTGGGTTGTATTAGTAGACAAATCATTCAGTTTATGATTAGATGAGTCTTACAAATAAAGAAGTGTTGTTTTTACAGTATTTAGCTGTTGTGCAGTTGATAAATTGCTTCTCTTTACGCTTATTTGATTTTTTAGAAATATTTCATAAACAAAGGTATGCAGGAATACATTTTACTTATACAATAGTAAAGTTAATTTCATAACTAGAAGCCATATTTTAAGTAACCTGTATTATTTGTATTTACAATAGAACTATTCTCCTATCACTAACTGGTTGAATGTTAGAATGCTGTAAGAGTGAGGGATGTTAGGCATTTTATAAAAAAATAAACTCCTAACACCTAACACCAAACCAAACCCGTTGTCATATATCAAGCAAAAAATGTGTGACTTTTAATCCTTAAAATTACTTTTTTTACAGCTAGGATATGTTAGGAGGTTCATGCATTCTAATATCACTCTTGGTATTCAATCTCATGTAATTGTGAGGTATGAGGCAAGCAGTTCTGGGTTTGTAAAGCAAAATAGTAATTTTACTTCATGAGAACCAGTCACTTGTAAACTTCCATTACGTATTTGTATTTGTATTAACCTTTTGAGATTCCAGTGACATCAAAAGCATTAACTGTGGATATTTATGAAGTCAGGTAGCTAGAGATAAAATTTTGTGTGCAATTTGGGGCAGTTTAAAGGAAATTATCAATGAGTGAGTTCTAAATACAAAATCACAAAAATTTTTATCTATTTTTTCTAGTTGTTGGTATATGTAATAATTGGCATAAATAGCAATTATATGAATATCCTTAGCAAAGAAATTTAAAATAGTTTTTCATTGTTTAAAAATAATTTATAAACGTTAAAAAAATTACAACAAAAAATTTCATATGAATTTATTATTTTTAATTTTTTAAGATGTTACAATAAATTACATTTATTTGGCTTCAAAATGAGACAAACAGCATTCTGTCTTAAAAAAAATCATTTATAGCACATGACTAAAACAATTATTGCAAGTTCATTGGTTATAATCCATAATGAAATGTCTTACCAGAGATGAGTTTTGACTGCCCAGGTATATCGTAGAGGTAAAATAGTGTCTCAAGGCATCATTGTTTCCCTCTCTTCTAATTGGATTACTGCTGAATTTCTCAAAATTCCCCCTTACTATTTGTAAAGACTTAGATATGAAGAACTAGTAGAAAGTTGAGAGCTTGGAAGTAAGGAGGGCAACAGAACCATTTACTGCCCTTTGAGAGGGCAGTAAAAGAAGAACTAGCAACAGTATGTATAAACGGGAAAAATATTGCCCGAGTACACTGTAGTAAGAGCACTAAACTTGTAATTAAAGCAAAATATCTATGAGCAAACATAAGGCCCATACATTTCTGCATAATGGAGGCATGGGTATTTCAAAAGGAAATGGGTGAAAATATGAAGTGGCGTAAGTGCAAAATGCTGATATTCTTGACAAGATTACAGTATAAATGAGGAAATGTTTAAAAGATGTTGTTTCCAGAAACGGAGACAGACTTGTACGTATTATGAAAGACCCCAAGTTGTTTCACTTTGTTGTGGGAAGTGAGAGAGAAGCAGTGAGCTAAGGTACTAGTAAATAGGAAAGTAGCTGGACATAAACCAGAAGGAAAGCCCAGAAAATCCTGGGGATAAAGCATATATTAAAATCTGAACCATACTTGAATTCATGAAAACTATCCGCAGATAGATGAGAGTGGAAGGAACTACTTACTCATCTAATCCTGTAAAATGGAAGATATTTGTAGGAAATACTTTCACTACAAAAAGCCACATTTCTCAGCCTTTTTGTGCTCAAAATTTAGGCAAATCTTATGTTTGTTAAAAGAGACACATAAGAGAACCATATGCTAAAAATAAAGAATGTAATTACATTCAATTATAACTCTAGGTTAATTTTTCATATACTAATTTCATTGTTGTGGGGACTGAAGCAAAAAAATATACATATGTAGTTTATCAGCTTTTTTCATAGAGAAATTTAAAAGATGTCAAACCATAAAAGAAATTATAATTTAAATTGGCAAAAGATACATTTTGGCCAAGGCATAATTATTAAATTTTGATCATTCATATTTGGCAAGACTTGACTGACTGGCTTTTTATTTGAAAATGTGCAGTTGAATTAGTGTCCTTCCATCTGAATGAAATTTATTTCCATGTATTCTGTGGTTTTTACAGGGGTCTTCATTTCCTGTTTCCCTTTTAAATTAATTCACAAATTAATGTCAAACATTTTTTCTTTACATTTTCTTTATATTTATACTTTACTACAGTTTTTTTGATGGTAGGCTTTATTCTTTATTGATTAATAATATTTGCTTTAATTTTCTGTTGATGTTGTTTTGAAACCTGGTTGGTGATGATAAACATGTTGGGGATATATGTTCATTTAGTTATACATATTCCTTACTTTATTTATGCATTTACTTTTCATATGATTGAATTCCATTACAGAAAAGTTTTTGAAGATGTAATTTTAAAATAAAATTTGAATTATAGTACTGGTACTGATTGTTGTGTGGTGTGGGTTATTGCTATTTTATGACTGGGTGGCAGTTGTATATGCATACTGTATTGTGTTGTCTACACGAATATTATGGCTGGATGCCAGAAGGATGTGGCTTATTGTTTATTTTTTTTTTTATACAAATTTAGTAGTTTTTTGTCCCCTTATACAAGTCAATGTTTGCTTTAATTGGTATGCTCAAGCACATTACTTTTTTAGGGAAATTCTGTGTCTAGAGTGTAATTGTTGTCTATATAGAACACTAGTAATGAGTGATTTACAGAGAGGATTGTGTCCTGATATTAAATGAAATACAAAAAATGGTTTGGCAAAATTACCCCATTCAATGTTTGTAGTAATAGAAACCTCAAAATAGTTTTGAAGACAGCTTTTGAATTTTTTGTGTGTATGTTAGCAGTAGATATTTAAATGTAGCTGTAAACTGAAAACCAAGTGTTTGTTTTATAGAAGTTTTTATTTGGCTCATTGTAGATTATACGTTAGCAGGAGCGTCGCCGTACAGCATGAGTGGGACTCCGGGACCTATGATGTCTCCACCTCCAGGAGAAGATTCAATGGGTTATGGAATGCCAGGACTAAATGGGTCTGGATACTCAGGGGTAAGTTTTCAAGATTGATAGTTCATAGTGTTTATGTTGCCCTCTCTTAATTTCCCCATGTTATATGGCATTGTGAGCACAGCCAACAACTGCTCTCCAGAATTTTAGGAATGCAGAACATGATTCGGGAAGTCTTTTATTTATTCCTCAATTTAACAGGAGATTCCTTAGAATATGTATTATGATTGAAAAGTGATAATTCCCTGGAAATAACAGAGCTTTGTGTTCTACAAACTGATTATTTCTTAGACAAATTAAGCAGTTGCCGTAAAGGACAAGAACTTACTAGTGCATCATGCTGTATGCTCTGAATTAATTTCTTCAAGGACATAGCATTGAATTTTCTTTATATATTCAATTTGGTGAATTCTGACACATCTTACTTGATTACCAAATTCAAAGTTATTTATACCTGGTTATGATCTAGATATTTGAAAAATTTCATCTGGTGTTTGTAATGTTATTGTATGACAATTGATGGAGTATTCTCTAAAGTGTTATTGCATTGCTATGTTTTAACAACTCCTCAGACTTTCTAACAGTTTCTAGATATCTTCATTCAGACAACCAACTGCTTGGTTAATATTTAGGGTTAGATGGGATGTTATGGACTGGTAGGTTTTAGGCTTTTCAAGAATGAATAGGTATTTAGGTACTATATAGAATTTATAGCATAAAGAAAGAAGTTTAAGAGTAATTGCACACCAAAGTTGGTATGTTATTTGATTGTATCGGCAAATTTACTGTGCTTTAGTGGACATGAGTAGTTGTTAATTAACAATGCAAAATTGTTATAATCTCATCAAAGGGGCATTGTATAGTATCTCAGATGGTTTGTAAAAGTTTTAAATCAAGAACAATAATAGCAGCAGCAAAACCTTGATACCATATTTGCCATGAAGTTGATTGAAAAATGTACTTCTATTTTGGGCAGCATTCAAGTTTAGCTATTAAGAAAATACGGGGAAACATCTTAAATTGTAAATGCTGTATCATGTCCAATGATAGAGATCAGAATGTTAAATATTTTCATTAGAGTACCAGATTTTTGTTAATGTTTTATGTGTTTTTGTAACTTTGGGGTTTTCAACTAAAATCAGAAGTCTAGAAAACCTTACATTTATGAGAGAATCCTATGTCTGAAAATTTCCTGTAAATTAAAAATTTAAATTTGTGAAAGAATTTTCAAAATTTGTTGAGGGGCATATTTTATAATTGGCAGTTGCAGATACTACAGCTGAGTGGGAATCCAGAAAACGTTTGGGTATAGCTTAATCATAAATACATGAAAATTAACTGAGAATTTAATCTTAGCATACAAATGATGCTTTTTAAAGATTATGAGGGTGGCCACAGTAGCTTGTAAGTGCTAATACACACTAGGGTACCATTAGACCCAAATAAAATACTGTGTATGAAATCGATAAGCGTACATATACGAGGTCATTCGTTTAAGTGGCTCACATGTTGAGGTTTTGATCAAATGACTTAGGGCCATCCCGTTCCCTACATGCATATTGATATATGGGTATTACTTGCCAGGGCATGGGCTACGACCTCCACCCGGAGTCGCCTGACGTGTAGGCGACATCCACACATCCGCCCACGCCCAGCCCGCCCTCCACCCACACCCAAAGTTAGTTCATGGATTTTCTGGGCATTTTACTGCCTATGCATTTATGTTGAATGACAGTGACGTTCGCTATTGTTGGCATGCCTTTAATCATTGCAAGGCCTATCATTTGTGTAATTTGAGTCTCACCTATCACAGCATGCTTAACTTCATTCATCATCAGTGTAATCATTGAGCACAACTGATTAGTTTGTCATCTACTGTATACAGTGTGCAGACAAAATAGTCTAAAATAGTACAGTACAAACAAATCTCAGATTCCTGGTACAGTAGTACTATAGGGCTAGGGGTTCTTGAGGTACAGTAGTTTAGAATCTAAAAGTTACCTTTGTAGAGATAGAATTATCGCATGGCAAGTAGGCTATTGTCTATGTATGTTGATTATTCTATTGTATTTAGTTGTGTTTCAGTTTTAGTAATTTTAGGATTATTAAGGTTGTTAAAATCTGACATTTTGTTTCTGTTGTTTTGTACAGCTCACAGACATGCATGATATTTGTTGCTAATATTTCTGTGTAAGTTTTATCAAACTGTTTTGTGTGATTATGTTCTTAATTAGCTAACAAAAGTTAGCTCATTGAAGCATTACAAGTATTTTCATGAAAATACATAGCTCAGTAAAGATATTATAAAGAATGCAAAGTGATTTTGAAATGGAATTTGTAATGATGTTAAAGCAAATCATCGCATGTAAAAATATCCCTAAATTATAATTTTCATACCTAAAGAGAATTAGATTATTTATTATTGTTTGTTTGTTTCAGCAGCAATAAGACGCGTGGGCGGTTTGCGGGTTGTGGAGTCCGGGCCAGCATGGCGAGGGTGGCCTGGCTCACTGATCCAGCAGTGCTGCTCCTCCTGGTGTGGTTGCAGCCCATTTCTCAAAGCCAGGCTGCTCTCCCTCGCCCCCACACTACCTCCCGCGGCCCACCCATCCTTCAGACAAAGTGCAGGCCGTGTAACTCCGGCTCACCAGCCACAATGGGGCTGCATGTGGCGCATATTGGCCCAGCCACACTCTGGCTTGTTGTGCCACATGAGTTGCATGTGGCCCACCTCAGGCAACAGTGATCAGAGCTGTCAGCCCAGTGTGCAGGCAGCGGGCCGCCGCCGTGCGCCCTGCAGCTGAGCGGGACCAGCGCGGCCCGCCCAGCCCATAGTATACGAGAGTCCGGGGTGGGTAGCCTCCCATGGCTGCTCCTCACACCACACTACCGCTGCCTGTGCCCGCCTTTCGTCCATGGGTGACGCTGTCATGACCCATAGCGCTATGCCATCTTAACATCCACTCATCCACAAAGTTGCCTTGCCTCATCCACCCATGGCTGCTGTTTTTTTCATACTTTACTTTGATGCACTCATTTATATTCTGAATTCTACCTAAATTGCTAACCTTGTCATTTTGAGATACTTGAATAAATTCCTCAATAGGATCCACAAATTCAGTCATGATTGGTGTTTGAAATAGGTAATGATGATGCCATGGGAGATGAAGGTTAGCCTAGTGATGATGGACCTTTTCCCTCTGCCAGGGAATTTCAGAACCATGTATACGGTTGGTATGTGATAGTCACACTCGTGTTGCTTATATGTGTAGGCTTTTAATAAAGTTTCTGCTGTTTGAATTCTTTTTAAAAATACACGTTCCTCATTGGCAAGTGAGCCAGATGTACTTTGTGTCACCCTCGGCGAAGTGGGCTGCAGCGTGACTCGCGGCTCTCCCGCCCCCCACAAGCAACCCCTATGGTTGTTGTGGTTCAGTGTAGGAGGATCGCAGTGACCCGTACAAGCCTCTGTATCCATGTAGCATAGGAGTGTGTGGCCATGGAGGCCTGGCTGCCCCCCCGGCCCTGCACACGTTCCACTGGGTGGCCCACCATATTTTGGCACGGCCGTAGGGCTGTTATGCCCAGTGGGGCCCCATCCAACCAAGTATACGTACTCTGGACGGCAGCAGCAGCAGCAGCAGCACCAAGAATGGAAAAAAAGTAATGGTCAGACTGAACTGGCTCTCAAGATGTCTGTTTGTTGTTTCAACGCACATTAATTGGGTGTTTGTTATTTCTGTTTGTGTTCCATTGTGTTCTAATGGGTTGTGTAATGTGTGTGTGTGTGTGTGTGTGCGCTGGTCCTTGACTGGCCTAAGTTACTGTGTTCTTGATTTGTGGAAGTTGGAGGGTGTGGCCCATCTTGTCCATGGTGAACCTTGAAGGGCCTGATTAGGCCACACCCAGCTGGGAGGCAGGTGGTTGCATTTACACTGCATTTGTTTGTTGTTATGATGGATGTAGTGTAGATGCAGCCATAGAGAGAAATAACGGAGTGATTCCTCCCAGCCCATCCGCAGAAAGGCACGGTCGGTGGGGCGGTGCCTAAATGACACCGCCTGGTTGATGCAGGGTATTACCTAGGAGAAGATGAGACCACACAGATGATCTTGTGATACAGTGGTATGAACACTAAGGACCTGGAACCTTGAAGTAGGTCTATTTTTATATGATGGATACAGTAGATAAGACTGAAAACGAAATGAAAAAGTTAGGTGGTCTTGTGTAACTGTATATTATTAGTATGGATAGGAAATTAATACTCTTTGCAATCCGTTTAACATTTGGTAACTTTTAAGTCCTTTTCCATACGGTTTGTACGGTAGTGTAAGGGCAGTGTCGGGTCTCAAGTGGTGCGCTGTTAGCGGCCCAGAGGACCTGAGGCTGCCAGCGCGCATGTTTGTAAGGGTAGTGCAGGAGTAGTGCAAGGTAGCTAGACCACAAGTATACAGTGATAATACTGCAGTATACGAAAAACAATGTTCTTCATTGACAAAATATAACTAAAAGAATAAGCAGTAGCCTGCCCTCTTTTCATGAACTGTTAGCATTATTTTGACTCCTGTAGCCAGCTAAAGGGCCGTCATCTCGTTTCCTGATTTTTCTGAGCCGCTGAGGTGTACCGTAGTTGTCTCTCCATGTAACTTACAGCTCTCTTCTGTCTCTTTTCGCTGTTCGCTGTAGTGAATGATGCAAGAATAACTCTCCTGTATTGAATACTTATGAATAACTAAATGTTTCCTATCTGTCCTCTCCAATACCGTCCTGTACCAAAATACGTAATTTTCTCACAATTCTTGTAGAGATACTGTGTATTTTTGCTGTGAATTTGTTCCAGTTTTGTAATAGTATATGTAGTACAATCTTACTACTTTTCTTCCCTTTTAGGACGGTATAGGATAGCTACAAAATTGGTGCATTTTTATTAAACATTGTAAGCATATTTTTCATATAGACATTTTTATTGTTTTCATTGTTTAGCCTTCTTATTTATGTAGGATGGGTCATTTTTTAGGGGTTACCCACCTCCTTTGTATTTTCCCTCTTCATTTTTGAGCAAGAGTTATGTGCTTGTAAAGTAGAATCCATTTTGGAAATGAAAGATAAGTGCTACTTATGCTTCCATACTTGGCAAACTGGGCAAATAAAACTTTTTTTGAGTGCAAGGTGAGGGAATTCCCACAGCCCAAACTTCACAAGGTGACCTGTTGCCGGCACCCTGCTCTCTTTCTCTCGGCATCCAGTTTTCTATGAGGACCGTTTTATATACTATGCTATTGCCCAGTTTGTCTCATTTATGGAAGCATGTCATCCACTCATTTTACATTCTAACCATTCTAACCTCTTTGCTATGTGAGTGTGAAGTATATGTATATTACAGTTGTCTTTTGTATTGTCATGCATAAGTTGCATTGTAAGTATTTTTGGCTACAAGGAAAGCCAGTTATCACGATGATATTAAATACCATGATGTTTTGTTAGAATCTGCAGGAAGCTGCAGACCTGTTTGTGTTAAGGTTTAACAAAGCTCAAACTAGATTATTTTAGTGTCTAGTACAGGATATTCTTGGTTACATTTACTAAAATGCTGTAGCCGCTATCCGTGTCACTGACCCATCCATACAGAGGACTAATGTAGTACCTAAGCTAAGGATGGCTCAGTCTCACGGTTGCCCACCTCGGGCCAACAGTATACCAGCCGGCCAGTGGTTCAGGAGTAGTGCATGTTCTTGATGCTTCAACAGTAAACAACATGGAATTTCTTGATGTACAGTGTCATGTTCTGTGGCAGCAAAGCATCAGGAAGCATTCACTACTCACCTCTCTTACAGCCAAAGGCTGGGAGGTAGGGCCACTGTGCCAGAGACGAAGAAGCACTGTTTATATGTACTGTAACATACAAACTTTTACTATTAGGTATGAATGTTATCAAATAAATGATTTCAAAGGCTGCGTAGTTTTTGTCTCCTTGTGGATTTGCTTCATAATTAGTTTCATAATTACAACCCTGAAGTGTGCCTATTTTCTATAAGGGGCAAAAGTGGTTTGCCTTGTAAATTGGCAGTTCAGTGTATTGTACTTTACAGTATTGCTCAGGATAATTCACCATTGACTAGTTATCAAATTTTAGTGTTTTGAAAACTACACTGGAGATGTAAATCAAGTCAGTAAATGGGTCTTCTAAATCCTTTGATTGTTTTTTTATCATTCAGGTGAACCTACCTTTCCATACAGGGGTGATACTGTAAACATTGATGTATTCAGAATTGACATCTTATAAAACATTCATACAGAATTAGATGACAAATGGTAAATGAAAATTACTGTAGGTTCCTTAAAATAAAGAACTTCCTCATTAAGGGGGAGCGAGTCATATACTCCAAATAATTGGGCATTAAGTTTTACATTCACAAGTTTAGTAGCTCTTTTTTTTTATTGACACTTATTCTAAAAAGTACTCTATACTCTTATTTTTTTATAACACATCATTGTCTTAGATAGCATTAGATTGGTTGAAGGTTTAATGGATTCATTTATGTCCATACTATTTCTGAGTAAGCACATTCAGTATTAGATGAATTTGTGTTTTATTTCATCAACTTTGAAAAACATTTCCAAGTTCTTTCATTACTCTCCCCTATATGTACAGTCCAAAAGTAAAAGCTAATGGAAGAGACTTTAATACAGTACATTGTTTGTCATGTATTAATATAGAGTATTTGAATTGAATTGAAGTGTTTTAAACTTGGAAAATTCACTTGTGCAAAATTCGGTAATTTTGATGACTTTTGTTGTTATGGTGAAGGCCCTTTGCACCAGTGAGCATTTGATATTGTAGTTGCACGTAGGTCTTTCCATAGTGGCTAGTAACAGTGTAGTAAACTAGAGGTGAGTGTTACTGCAGTCACTTTAAATTGACTTACGTAGATGTTTTCTCTGTATAACAGAGTTGAACTTCCTCTTATCAAAAATTTTTTTAATGAGAAATGAGACCGCTCTTGAATTAGTTTAGCTTTAGTAGAGCCCATGGATATTTATGTTAATTGCAAAGCAGTAGTGATGTCTATGAATGACCTGTCATTATATAAAAGAGATTTGTTTGGCTAAGATTAGGGCTATCCTTTAAAAAAAATGTACATGGGTATTTGATTCATAACCACAGCAACTGTTGTACTAGTATTCAGAGTAGCATTTTTTCATTTTCCAGAATATAGACCTTAAATCATGAAATGAAAAGCATCCATGGACGTAATGGAATACCCAAAGTCCAACTATGAGAGTCTTAAACTAAAAGGAAGTGTAATCTGGTATTTGTGTCACGTAAGATGTTCAGGAAATTTTTTAAGGCAAGTATTATCACAGTTCATGTAAATATTTGATATTTCTGTAGGGTTTCATTTCTGGTATACATTTCTGTAGGATTGAATGAAATGAAATTTTTTGCAAATGCTTTTTTAGGGTTGCGATTTTCATCAATATTATCAGTTGTGTAGTTTGTACAGTAGTTTAGAAATGACATATATACAGTGGTACTGAAATTGTTCATCAATTAGCAACACCGTTCCTCCTATACAGTATTTCTTCAGAGGAGCAGAATAAAAAAAAAACTCAGATTTATTGGCCACAAGCATTGTGGTATTATTGATTTCTTAGAAAGTGTCCAGGCCCAAGATGGGAAAATTTTAAAATATTAACTACCCAGATTGAAAATTTTATATAAGTGTCCAGTTCCTCAGTTCTTTGTATTTGTAAAGACGTCATGATTGCTTACATTAGCTAATGAAGACAGCTACTTTTTACAGTGCATTACTCTGTATTTTCAGTGCACTGTGTTTGCTCTTGCCAAAACTCCTCTTTCTGGGCAGTTTAAACATGTTTGCCTTTCTTAGCAGTTTAAACATGCTTGCTGGATATTTTTTGTTGATTTCTCCAGATAAATCAAGCAGACAATTAACATTTGGAGATTTCTCTTTTGTCATTCAGTGACTATATTTTCCAGGAATGTTAACGTAAATTTGCTAAAAAGCTAATTACAGACTTATGGTACCTATCTTAAACAGTATAAATATAAATTCATAACTAGGATTTCATAATTTAGCCAAACATCCAATCTTTTAAGATGTCATGTGATTGAATTGCTGTGATTCAGTACCAGTATGAGAACAGCAAATGAGATGTACACTTCACTTATGATACAGCTCAGGGTTTATGTTAACAAAATTAATTCATATTTGGAAATTAAAATATATTGCAGTTGCTTTTTTCTATTTTGCCACTCGTGGTGATTATTTGAAGAACCACCTACATGCCTTATGCATTGCATTGTTAACATTTTTGCTTGATCCGTTCTTCCACACTAGAAAGAATTTCATTTCATGAGATTACAGGACTTGAATGAGAGTGTTTATTAATGTCCTAGATGGTTAAAAAATTAATAAATTCCTTCATCAACTTTTGATGTGGGTTAGTGTGGCTGTCATGTAGCATGTAGAGATATACCACAGAAGGTATTTATGCAAATATGCTGTTAGATTCCCTTTATTATTTCAGAGAAGATAACAATGAAACTTGAAACAGTATGAGAATGAAAAAGATACAGCTGTAATATAAGTACAAAGGTCAGTGGAGATTTTTTGCCTGAATGTGCAATACTAAATATATACATGCATATATAAGCTACTAAGGTCTGTTAACTTGTTGCTAATAAGTAGTATTGTTAGGAAAAACTGTTAAGACACTTTCCAGAAATTTTTGCTCACCAATGAAAGAATCATAACAATGACATGGTGAAAAAATACAAGAAATATGAAACATTTTGAAATGGTCACTTCATAAATCCCATATAGGGGAAAATGGGTTTGGTTTTAAAAATATATAAAATTAAATTAGACTTTTCTCTATCTGGTTTTAAGATAAGTAATCACTAATACATATTTTCAAATATTGGCCATAAGCAGTCTAATAGGAAAATATGAAAACAAATATTTGCCCTAGTAGATGAATTTTTGCTTATGACACCATGTATGTCAAGAGAGTACTCTGTTCACTGGTAGATGGCCTTTGGTCATTAGTAGATACAAGGGTGACCTTGCACTTTGTCTCTAGTAGTTGCTCTCTCTCTCTCTCTCTCTCTCTCTCTCTCTCTTGCCAGTTAAAGAGTAGATTAAGTGATTGACAGCCCGCACTTTATTTCTTTAAATTGGAGGTCACCTCAAATAAACTCGTATAACTTTGAGTACCTCTGTCTCTGTAACTTTCATACTCTAATATGTGTCATTGCTGCAGATTTATAGATCTAAACAAAATTTTAATAAAGTAGGAATCTAACTTTTGCCAATGTCTAGTAACAGATCTGAACAAAACTTTTAATTAAGTAGGGATCTAACTTTTGCCAATTTCTAGTAACACTTAAATAAGTCTTTCTCTCTTTTTCATGAAATATGTTACAGATATCTGTGTACCTGAAATATTATTGAAACTATACCCAGCTGATGGAATATGAAAATAAAAAAGTTTAGCTTCACCCATTGTAGGAACTTTTTCCATGAGATATCTTTATTTTGGAACAAACTGTCAGATGAGATTATGAACAGTACCACTATTCCACTTTAAGAACAGATTTTGTAAAGCAATTGACATTTGTGTGGCTGTTTTGGTATTTTAGTTGTAACTGCTGAACGTTTATGTATTATGAAAACAAACCTTTCCATATTATCAATTTGTAAATTAAGGCTCCAGCTTTAAAATTTGAATATTCTCTCTCTCTCTCTCTCAGGAATTATTTTTCAGTTATATAAAGGTAAAAGGTAATACTGTATAGGAGACTTAAGAATTATAGGAACATGATATTAGTACTTAGTTCACCAGGAAAATGTAGGGTAGGATTTTAGTTGAGAAAATAATACAGATAACAAGATCATTGGTCAGGGTAAAACATTCCAGATGTAGACAATGGATAGGGCTATGGCTTAACTTATTGTTATAAATGAAATGAGAAGTTTGAAAGTACCATAAGGAAAAGCTGCAAGCATGTGATGGAATCGGTGATAATTTGTTGAAAGTGATTGAAAATATTTATGATGGATGAGATATCAAAATATGTAAATGGGAGTGTTTCTGATTTACTGAATAAAGGAGGCTGGGTTGTGGGTGTCATGTCTTTGTCTGTAAAGTATCTTTATGGATGGAATGATGCAAGAAGTTAAGAAAAAGGACAGTAGATGTAGGTGCATTTTTGTCGAATAAGGAAAGGTTGCAATTAGTGCATGAAATGGCTTATGTATGCAAATAATGTAGTACTGATTGAAGATATTAACAAGAAACTGCGGAAACAAGAGAGAGGATAGAGGAGAAAGTTGAGAGTAAATGTGAGGTTAAATATGATACTTGTAACTGCCACAATGCACTCTTGACTTCTCAAATTCTTCTGGTTATTTTGGATATGCTTGTCACTACAAAGCCTAAAGATCTAAGCGCAAGAAATACAAAGAAATTATGATGTCCAGTAGAAGGAAACAAACCTGTGATACCATAATAACGACGGAGTCATGATGCCCACCTGACCACAAGAAGGATAAAAGTCTTTTGTCTCGTACATACATATACCTGTCATTTTCAGATAGTATGTTTATTAGAGCTGGAAAAGATCCATCCTCACTTTGATAACCAAGTGGACAATTGTTTTTATTGCTTTTTAGGCTGAAATTTATATGTAGAATCTATGAAAGAATTGGTCAATATGTTTTGAAACGACCTGGTCAAGTGGTAAATGAAAATTAAGTTGAATGGGAAATGTTAGGGAGGAAGACATAGAAAGTAATCAGATTAATTGTAATGATACATTTGTACAGAACTTAGCAGCTTACTGTTCATCTTTTCAATTAATGATATTACAAAACTGTAACCTAATGATATTTATGCAGAGAACTTTGCAATATTTTACCCAACATTGATTTTGTGACATGACTAAAGAACTTTCATTTTGGCTATAAATTAATTTTACTCATGAACATGTTCATGGAATAAAAGCTCATAAGTTGATGTTTCTATAGATGTCATTCGAAAACAAAACCATGAAATAGGACTAAAAGTTAGAGAGGAAGTACCCATTAGACAAACAAAAGTTGTAAGGCCAAGCATTGGATGCATTTGATGGGAATCAAGTAGCATATAAAAAGTAAATGTAAAGATACTGGCTTGTCAATATATCAGTGTAATTTTAGCATTCTAAAGCAACTATATTATCTTTAATAGATGGAGGCTGTGAGAATCTATTCATAATGAAGGACTGAATCTGCACTGGTGTTTTTAAAGCGTTCTCTAATAGTATTATGGTGAGTTGGCTACATCACTCCCCATGCCCAATATCTCTACACAGTAACATGGTAACCTTTTGACATGCAATAAAAAGTTATTCTCTCATGTAAATTATTTGACCAAAGAAAAGTTTTCATAACTAAACATCTTTGTCCTAATTATCATGATGAAAAAATAAATTTAAGAATTATAATGCCTCCTGTACGCAAAGTAATTCATCATTGGAATATCCATTAGGTTTGGTTTTGTATCCATGTGTAATATTTATGTAGAAATGCACAAACTTGTGAATATCTTGCAACAACATACAGTAGAACATACGTAAACAGGTTCACACAATTCAATTTTTACTGATGCTTCAAATCTCAGTATCTTTTGTAAGATATGCAGCTGTAAAATGCAGTTAGACAAATTAAAACTTTATCTGACATTGTTGTATTTAACAATGAAAATATATATATGTAATAAAATTAGCAAAAGGTTATTGAAAATATCCTGTTGCTTAAATTTGTCATTTTCAGCAACTCTATAGTACGTATTGTCCAAATCTTTTATTGTATAAAATTAAATTTTCTGCTGACAAATTTTATGAAGCTTGTGAAACTTTTGGAATACACATATATTGGACCTCTGTTCACATGGCCAGAAAGGGTAATGAAGCCACTGACGAAACAGCCAAACCAAAATTACCAATGCCTGCAAGCAATTACTAGTAGTATCTCTAAATCTTATCAACAGTAGGGAATAATGAATCTCATAACAGCATAAGGGTAGTGCTTTGCCTTCCCATGTAAATGATATTAATTTTCTTGTGCACAACTCTCCTCCAAAAAATTCTCATGATCCTTCATGTTGCCATTGGTGATGAGTTGTGTTTACAGGTCATTTCTACAATTGTGCTTCTCCAAGATGAACAGTGTGTGAATGTACTTCATATGAAGGAAACCACCACACTTTATGTATCTCGGGTTACTCCCTAAGGCTGTTAAGAGAAAGGCCCATTTTTTAAGTTTTTGTTGATTGAATTGGTAAAACGTTGCTTCTTTAATTCCACAAAGTCATTATGCTGAGTCTTTCAAGATTTGGAGGTCTGCCTAGTGGAAATTTTTCAGTTCTTTTATATTTCCATGCTTTGAAAAATGTTCCCCTGCTAAGTCTTAAGATACTGGACAAAACTTGAATGTTATAAGATATCTTATCCTTTATTTTGATATCAGTTAAGCACCTTCATTCATGCTGAATAAGATATAATTCTAATCATCCTTTGCAATTTGTTCTTCTCAGATTATGCCATCTACTACACTGTGCTATTAGATATGCAGTTAACATAAAATAGTTTAGATAAAGACTGGGACCAAAATTAAATCTAGCATGAAGGATGTTATTGATGATGATTGAGGTCAGAAACTACAAGCACATAAACCAATATTTACTAAAGTTCCTTCAAAATTTATAAAAGAAGTCTAACTGGAAAAAATTAATTCATTGATGCATTGTCTCACTGTTATTTAATTTAACAGTACTTTGTGCTCCAGTTCCAAATTTTTGGACAAATTTTAATTTTTCTAAAATAATTTGGTGTTTACCAATTTTTTCATACCTGCATTATGATCAACTAGACATTTAAAATCAGAGTTGTTTCGACAGGAATGTGAATCTACACTTTCATAAATGAACTTTCTTCCGCAAGGCACACTTCAGCTTTTACTTACCAGCTAGAAAAACAAGATCCTAGGATTTAGACCTGTGGACACATGACCAGAGTCAGCCTATCTGGTGCACTGTGCTCTCAGCCACAGAACCACATGCTTGTTACTGTGTGTTGTCCCATTTTAATGCTGAGATTTCTTTTTGTGAATGCCATGTGTGCATGATACTCCTGTGTTACATGCTTTAGTATACACTTGCATTTTGTGGTAGTGTAAGTGATTACATAATAAAAATATGGAATGTTATTCCATATATATATAAAAGACTAAAACTAAAGAGGTCAACCAGATTGCTTGCAGGAATGTGATCAGACCAGAGACGATAAAGTATGTAGGCTAAGATATCGTGCCGTCACCTGTGTTCATTCATTTTGTTTTGAAACATTAGTCCAAGCTCCCTGCTTGAGACAACTACCGCGACCTATAATTCAAATGGCCTACGTGATTTGTAATGTGTCTCATTTGGTATGTATGTTCATATGTTCGAGCTACTGTCAGCTTCCTTAATGACTTGTAACCGAGATGGTAGACAGAATAGAGTTAGCCATCATCATTGGCAGACCTGTACCTCTTTACCTAAGCTTTATCATGTAGAACAGAATAGAATTAGCCATCATCATTGGCAGAAGTGATCAAGCTACCTCTGGTAAGTGCTTGCAAGTTGCAATATTTGCAGAGATTTGCAAGATTTTGGTGTACAAGTTTCTGATAGTATTTCTTCATTCTTGGTGTGCAAGCCACATCGCTGACATCCTTTGTTTGTGCATGATGAGTGTATTATGCCTACTGTGAAGAAAATTAAGCTCAAATTCAGTCTATTAGCAAGGACAAGCCATGTAGCAAATTTGTCCCTGGTATCAGTGGATCTGCATTTGGTGTGTATTTCATGTCGGGAAGAGAGCGTTCATCGAACACCACACATCCAGTTTGAGGAGATGGAAGTTGTCTCAGTGGCCCTTATATGAGAAGAAGAGGCATAAGAAGGCCCTTACTTCTTCCAGGGAGATGATGAGTCCTTCACCTCTTAATCCAGTGATTTCCTCTTCCCCGAGGCCCCCCTCCACATCCCCCTGCTAGTCGCTCTACCGTCAACATCGAGAGAATAACCTATGCTAGGCAAGATGGTAAAAAATGTCTTGCAATTCTTGGCAATCAAGGCAGGTAATGTCATTCAGAGACTGTACCCAGCCCACCTTCTCCTTTCTCCACAAGTATGCCGGACATCAAAGGAGAGGATTCTATGGCAAGGGGCCAAGAAGCATTCCCGTTCCAATTTGATGGTCCCCCGTTATTTCCCTTACAGGTACCAGCATCCGGAGAGGGGAGGTTCTGCTGTGATCTCTGAGAACAGGTGTAAGGGGCACATCACCCTCAGTAACCTTAGCATTCTCCTGTATCTCCCCCATCTCATGCTGTGCCCCGAGATAGTGCAATAGTCAGGTCCTCCTCCAGGAAGAGCAAAGTAGCAGATCCAACTGGAGAAGGACTGTGGGACAGAGCAGATCAGAGAGGAATAGCACTTAGGACAGAGCTCGCTCCAGAAAGAGCCGCTTTCCCTCCAGGTCTAGGAGGAAACAGCGTAATGACTCTTCAGAGTGCTCCCACAGACTGTGGAGGTATAACTTGAGGGACTTCAATTGATTGCATTAAGTTGCAAACATAAAAACCTAAAGTAAATACTCTTTAAATAAAAAAGAAATGAAAGAGTAGATTATATTCTAAATTAGTTTTTGTGTGTTAGGTAATTTATAATACAAACCTGTATTCCCTGCTAATGACTGATGGTACAATGTTGACTAATGGTACAATATTGGCTATACATGCAGGTTAAACAATGTTCAGATGACACAGAGGATAGTAAAAATTCAAAATGAATGAGCAGTATGTTTTATTCATTTTGTCTAAAATGAATAGATAAGCATACAAATATGATTTACAGTAAAACCACAAGTTTAAGAATTTAGTGTATAGTATTTAAAAAATGCCACTGAGGCATCTCATCTTTTAATGGTCTGAATTAAGGGATTTCTTTTAACTTTTTGTGAATCATTGTGCATATACACTTTATTTGTCAAACTTGTAGTTTTAATGAATAATATTCATAACAGTTTGATAGCGATTTTTTCTAATAAATATGGTTTACAAATATAGTTACCATAGGAGTGAAGGTAATGGCAAAAAATTCCTGTGAAAGTGTTGGTAAATTTTTGGCCTTTGCCATATTTTGAAATTTGAGTGTATGCCATACCAGTAATAGCATGACCGTGCTTCAAGAGTCTTTGCTTTATTGAATGTCATCTTTCTTCAGATCCAAAAAAATTGTGTAAGGGTTTACTTTATGAAGGAATCCAAGTGATACTAGCAAGAGGGGAGTACAGTACTTCCATTCCCTCTCTAATTTTATCAAAAGTTTCTATATTTAATTTCATAAGAGGAAGGAAGTAATTATTTTATCTTGGAGAGTTTTTCCAAGTATTATTTTTTTCCCTTTTTGACACAATGAGACATTTGTAGTTGATGTCAATTTATATTGCCAAATTCAACAGGGTGTCACAAGATATTATTTTTATCTAACTAAGAATAATTGAGTACAGGACTAAGTTTTAGAACTTTAGGTCATGATACTGTCAGATGACTATGATATTTTTTGTGATTTCCAATGTTACTCAGTACAGTTAACAGATTAGATTAGTTATATATATACAGTATGCAAATACCTTTATTTTCCTTGAAATCTGTTAAGGACTGTCTTCCTTAAAAAGAAAGACTGAAGCCAGAATCATAAAGCACTGATGCAGAGAGGTAACCAGTATAGAATAGTTTCAAAATTTGCCTTTTCTGTGGATTACTGGTTGAGTGCATTATCCTATTGGTTTAATAGACACATCATGATATGTAAAACCTTATATATATATTCTTGTAGGTGGGGATAGTTAAGAAAATGCATGACAGTTTAGCTATGCAATGTAAACTACAGATACTTTAAATTAAGGTTACTATACTGCCAAAACTATAAAGTTAAAATGATTGAATTTAATTTCTTTTGGGGTACAAATTATCATTTAAACTGAATTGTAAGGTTAGAAGGTTTGACTTTCTTTTGTGAGCCTGTTTCTTTAATACCTACCAAATGATTAGAACATAACTTGTAGGTTGTAATCTTTTGATATCATAAATAGTGCAACAAAAAGGTTAAGGAACAAGGTTAGGGTAATTTGCAATGACTGTTGAAAGACAAAATTTTTAGTTAGTGACACCACTTTATCAAAGGGTATAGAGTGTATGTATAGCAAAAAAAAAAAAAAAATCTATCAGTATTGGTCTAGTTTAAAGAATTGTGTTGGGAAAGATATTTCTGGTTATGTTATTTTTCGGGATTTTTAATTTCTTTCATCCTTATGTGTGCTGTACAGTAAAAATATACTTTCTTCATTTCTGAGATAAAAGAGATGTAGTCCATTATATTATAATCCATTATTTTCCATGTTGTGCTTAATATATCAGTAACTTAGTTAATTAAATTATTCAAACTTGAAAATAGTTTTCTCGTGCTGCATTACATATTAAGATTATAATTTTTAATCAGTTTAGTATTATTGAATTGTATGAATGTTGTAATCTTAATTATTTCAATATTTTGAATGTACAATATTTCAGGACACATCGAGTTTGGTCTTTCAGCTAAGCAGCATATCAGAATTTAATGGTAACATCTGGTTTTTAGCCTTGCATTTTAGTGTTCCTCTAAACAAAGCGGTTTTGAGAGAAGGGTTTTTTTTGGGCAAAAACAGGAGGAAAAGATGAGTCACTGGGTAGTTTATCTACTTGAAAAATTTGGCAAGAAGGAGATCTTTAGTCTTTGGTGTAAACTTGATGCTGCAGTTCATTCCAAGATATCCATTCTGACGCTCATTTGACCTGAAGTCAACAAAAGCAAGGTTGCTATTGATCCTGTAAAAACAAATTGAAATTAAAAACAATTTTCATGATTGTTGGAAAAGGAAAGATTAAAAGTATTCTGTCTTTAAAACAACTATTATGTAAACACAGCTTAACAGATGCTTCAAGACAGTCATTGCTTTGTACAGTGCACCTCTTAAGATGAACAGTATGAAATCACAGCAGTTGTACAGTATTTACTTCAGATGTTTGCTGGTTACTGGAAATGTAAACATGGTGTGTTTCCAGTTAAGGCTGAATTGCAGTTTGATGTAAAAATGTGTTATCCATGTAAAGATACTGATAGACTGCCTAATAGTGCTTCCAAGATCACATTGGTTTTAAAAGCCCCAACCTCTCTTTGACATCGTTTTGACTTAATTTTCTTCATTGGTGTAGTAAGAGGATAGTTATTTTCATAGATAGAAAACTTACTTACATATGTGTATTGCATGACAACTAATCTAGTTGATTTTTAAACCCAGTCTTGTGAACTTTGTAAATTTTCTCTTTGAACCAGTTTTTTTACATAAATTTTTTGTCTTTTCAAATGGTATACTGTTTAATTTTTAAAGCATCTATCTTTTGACTCCCTTTACATCTTGTATATCAAGATGCATTTGCAAACTACATGTATTCCCGTAACCCTTCTTCCCCAGCTAAATTAATTTTCTTAACTATTTTTTGCTCTTGGCCATCTTAAATATTTTATTGACTATTATTTTTTCCCTTGTACTTTAACTTTGATTTCCTTATTCTTACTCCCTTTAGTCGGGTAACTGCACTTAAGATAGTGCTACTGTTTAAATTCACTAAACATCACAATTCCCAATTCCACTCTGCATTTATTTCAATCTTTGCTGTTATGTGCCTGTGCCAACAAAGACTCTTCTGCCCATTGACCCATTCCCAGCATCTCACACTACTTCTGTAGTATCTTCATATATAGCCTATTTTTTCATAAAAATGCTACCACACTTCTTATCAAACTCGAACTCACTTGATTCATGAGCCAACATTGCTGGTTTGTAATTTCAGCACATTTGGCCTGGTTTAGTATACGGTCGAACTCAATTGTTTTCAGGAGACATGTACCACAACCCCCCGTGAAACAGCTAAAATCTGTGATTACTTAAAACCCTCCTTGGGTATTTCAATAGTTTTATTCCAAAAAGTGCATTTAGTCATGAAAATTATATTAAAATAGTATTCGGGGAACATTTCTTGGTGAAATACAGCGAATAATGTGTATGCATATACAGGCAGTCCCTGGTTTACGACGGGGTTCCTTTCTTTTCTTAAAACGCGCTGTAAGCCGGAAAATCGTCAAATATTCTAAGAAAACCTTACTTTTAATGCTTTGGGTGTATTAGAAACTATATAAACTGCATTTTTATTGCATTTTTCATAAAAAAAACCCTTCAAATATTGATTATTTTGCATTTTTGGAGTAATTCGTCTTCCGTCAGATTGGCGTCATAACAGGTGTTTCAAAAGTCACTCATAGTTTTGTATTTCTTATTGGAAATTTAATTAATAGTACATAAAGTGGATGAAATTCACATGGCAAAATCTACATTAACTGAGCTTATCTGTGGCATCATTTTTGATTTGGAATGTTCATCCATAAGTCAGTGGTACATTATGACGTGTGCATCACCTTTTTTGTGGCAATCAAGCCACTGTTTCACGAATGCCTGACCAACTTCTGACATTTCCAGAGCCACTGATGCACATGCATTTCTGATGCGTTCTTCAAGCATTGGGAGATACTGAGGCCTTGTTCCATAGACTTCCAACTTGATTTAACCCCACAAGAAAAAATCACATGGTTTGAGATCAGGTGAACAGGGAACCCATTGCATGGGACAAAGATGACCAATCCACCGATCCGTGAATGGGCTCCCCATTCACCTGATTTCATCTGACACCATGTGATTTTTTCTTGTGGAGTTAAATCAAGTCGAGTCTATGGAACAAGGTCTCAGTATCTCAAAACGCTTGACGAACGCATCAGAAATGCATGTGCATCGGTAACTCCCAAAATGTTGTCAAATGTTGGTAAAGGCATGAGTGAAACAATGGCTTGATTGCTACAAAATAGGTGGTGCACACATCAAGGTGTACCACTGACTAATGGATGAACATTCCAAATCAAGGATGGTACCATAGATATTCTCAGTTAATGTAGATTTTACCTTGTGAATTTCATCCATTTTGTTTCAATTAAATTTTCAATAAACAATACAAAACTGTGAGTGACTTTTGAAACACCTGGTATATATTATATATATATATATATATATATATATATATATATATATATATATATATATATATATATCGAGAGGGCCTCAGAACCACAAGGTGATAAACGCCACTTTTTAAAAAATGAGTAAATTGCCCTCAAAGTCTAGCATTCATTACTCTGCTTCTAAGAAAGATATTGATTTAAACTAAGTTTCATATGAAAGCCCTACCCTTTATAAATTTTTGATGAAAATTTAAAAAAAATTATGGGGTGCGCTTGTGCGCTAGCATTCAAAATGTACGCCTAACGCCCCCCCCCATTTGTGTATATTTTATTCATAACCAGCACTTAAACCATAATTAAATGTGTAAAAGGATAATAAAGTGTTATTATATTCATGTTATAACAGCAATAGATGTAATAATATAATAATAATAATAATAAATAATAATAATAATAATAATAATAATAATATAATAATAATAATAGCAATATTAATAATAATAATAAGAATAATAATAATAATAATAATAATAATAATAATAACTAATAATATATAATTTAAAAATAATATCAATAATAATGGCAATACAGTAATATTGGTTAATAATATTGATAATAATAATAATTATAATAAAATGTGTGCACACCATGAAAATACTTTCGTGGTATAACAATCATGGATGTTATGCTGATGATAATAATAATAATAATAGAATAATAATAATAATAATAATAATAATAATAATAAGTTTTATTGAAAGATATTGCTGCATCAGCTGCATTCAACTTGTAAATAGTCTTCTCTATTTTTTCTAATAATAGCTTTCTCTCTGCTACTACAACTGGCGAGTATTGCGCCGATATTACTCATCAGGAGGAGTCAATTTCGGGGATATTGCTTAAAATTTATTTATTTGTCACAGCAAATGAACAAATAAAAAAAATATAAGTCGATCTAGTGGCCAACGTTTCTCTCGGTATCATCCGAGCATGATCACGGCAGTGGGTCGGAGTAGACTGTAGGTGTTGTCAAGATCTACTCGATATATAGCGGCAGGTTAGCAGGGGGTCAACCGCGAGCTGCGTTTTCATTGGCTGGTGGCGCAATGCGCTCCAGCTATTGGCCGAGAGAAACGTTGGCCACTAGATCGACTTATATTTTTCTTATTTGTTCATTTACTGTGACAAATAAATAAATTTTAAGCAATATCCCCGAAATTGACTCCTCCTGATGAGTAATATCGGCGCAATACTCGCCAGTTGTAGTAGCAGAGAGAAAGCTATTATTAGAAAAAATAGAGAAGACTATTTACAAGTTGAATGCAGCTGATGCAGCAATATCTTTCAATAAAACTTGTTTGAAAGAGGGTCTCCTTCCAAAATAATAATAATAATAATAATAATAATAATAATAATAATAATAATAATAATAATAATAATAATAATAACAGGAGAAATTTATAATAATATTATTAATGATAATAGCAAATAATAATGATAATACGGTAATATTAGTATTGATGATGTTGACCATGATAACATTCCATCATCATAATGTTTAGCAATTAAAATAATCATCACCAATATCATAATAATAATCAAACAAAAAAAATTATAGAAAAATAATACTACTACACTCACTACTACTTTTCTAAAAAAAAAAGCAAATATTTTAATCTGTACTCACCATGAAAATATTGTACATCCGCTAAAGAACTTGAAAACAAGGGGAGTTGGGGAATGTAAACTGTGCGGTGATTGGCCGACACTTACGGCCACCTTATGGGGAAAAATGCTGATTTGGTTAGAGCTGACTACCCGCTTAGTGACGTGCGCTCTCATTGGCTCACTCTTGAGCTGTGCACGTACTCCCTTGTGGTTCTAACTGAGCCCTTATGAGGCTGTAACCTCCGTGCGACACAACGTTCATTCATGTAGACAAAATCGATAATTCCTAATGCTCAAGTAGGGATTTCGACCTTTTTGAAACTCCTGAATAGCATAGAAATGCAACAAATAGACAGAGGAATCGTTGCCAAATCTACTGGTACGCCTATCTCAATATTGGTGGGGGTGGCATTTACAACTCTGTGGTTCTGAGGCCCTCATATATATATATATATATATATATATATATATATATATATATATATATATATATATATATATATATATATATATATATATATATTCAGTGGTAGGTACCTCGAGATATGAAAGGCTCAACTTACGAAAAACTCAAGATACGAAAGCCAATGCGAAAAATTTAACGGCTCTACATACGAAAAGTTTTCAAGATATGAAAGTCTTCTGATTGTCCGAGATTCGCCCAATAACAATTTTGAAACCCGCGCCGCGCGCCGCCATCTTAGTTCTAGTAGACTCACCACCATCCTCCTGCTCTCCCATTGGTTCCTGATGCTAGCCACCACCATGAGATCCTTCTCTCCTATTGGACAGCATCCCTCCCATCATGCATCTTATACATACGTGGTGGCGTGCCTAACTCGGCCACTTCATTCCTAAATCTTTATCGTACCCACGCGGCATTCGTTTGGTCCAACGATTTCGTTTAGTAACGTAAATTCGTTAGTGATTTTGTTGTGCTACTTTATCGTGTTGTGTGAGAACCTAATTAGTATACGTACTACATAACTTAATTACGTACAGTATAGTCATAGGTTCCAAGATAGTTGCTGAAGTTCACAGAAAGAAGAGAATGCTTTCTATTGAGACAAAAATGGAGATAATTAAAAAGTATGAAGCTGGCTTGCGGTTGAGTGTGATCGCTAAGGAATATGGCCGAAATCCGTCGACGATAGGCACCATCCTTAAGCAGAAGGAAGCCATCAAAGTAGCTACACCTTCCAAGGACGTGACTATTTTGTCCAACAAGAGGAGCCGTGTGCATAATGAAATGGAAAGGCTGCTTCTTGTATGGATTGAGGACAAAGAAATCGATGGCGATACGATAACCAAGACGGCAATCTGCCAGAAGGCCAGCGCTATTTTCGGCGATTTGATTGCCCAAGCCGAAGACAACAGCGGAGAGGGGACATCAACGGCAACCCCAGAGTTCAAGGCTTCTCATGGGGGGTTCGAAAAATTTCGTAAATGGACTGGCATCCATTCGGTGGTGAAGAAATAGAAATTACGTAAAGTATAAAAAAGTAAAAAGAAATGTAAAAATCAAAAAAAGAAAAAATAAATTTTATTTTAAGTTTTTTGTAAAGTTAAGTGTTACAGTTTTGTTAATGTGTTTTGTAAAGTTTAGTTTGTTTTTCTGACATTTTTTTATGTGTTTCGTAAAGTTAAGTGTACGTATCAGCCGTTTGTCCTCCTCCTCTGTCGCCACTTTCGGAGATAGCCTCACTCGAAAGGTAAGCTTCCACATTTTACGTACAGTATTTCTTGTATACCATGTACACTAATACACTTTATTTACAGGTTATTTTGCATTTTGTTATTAATTTAGGTATTGAATGGTCCAAAATGTTGAAGTATTTCATTGTTTAATGGTCAATTTATCTTTATTATGAAATTTACTGGGGTGTTTTTGGAGAGCTTGGAACGGATTAGCCATTTTACATGTAAAATGTGGTCCAAGATACCAAAACCTCATGATACGAAGGGCGCCTTGGAAAGGATTAATTTCATATCTCGAGGTACTACTGTATATATATATATATATATTATATTATATATATATATAGATATTATATTATAATTATATATATAATAATATATCTATAATATATACTAATATATATATATTACATTGCTATTCTAAGGCAATCATTAGGAGGCATAAATGCTTTTCAGTCAAATTTATCTATTCTAATATGTCTCCCTTTTTTTCTGTTCTTCTTTCTTATCAGATTTGTCTGCCTTTATATTAGATTGTGTTTCTGCATTTGCCTTCCATCACCAGTTAAATTGTGGAATAGTTTTCCTTGTAGCATTCTTTACGATTAAGATCATAAGTTTAAAGTGTTCCAATGCTATTTTGAATTGTCATGCACCACCACCATAGTTTTCTGCACTGCATTTTGTGGCAGCTTGCTTTTAGGTTGGTGCGATGTTAATTTTTGATTTTTTAAATATTATTATGATAATCGTACTTGTATTGTAATTTGGTACTATTTATAGCATCTTTAAGACAGACAAAAATATGAAACTCACATGATGTATAGATTCTCTGATAAATTAAGTTCTCACAGAAAGAACTCCATTTGTTTTGCTAATTTTGTTTGATGTATGCCCAGATAATCAGACTAAGAAAACCATCCCTTGATTTTCTGAATAATTAAATGAGAAGGACTAAATTACTTAATGTCTCAGTGCCTCAAGTTAAGTTTGTTATCATCTCATTTTACATCTCTCCAAATGCCCATAGACACCTGGAAACAGGGAAGATATATTCATGACACCTAATAATACATAATGAGTAATAAACCATAACATGTTTTTGAGTTTACTACAGTGAAGTTGGATCTCAACTTTAGTTGTTAAATGCATTTCAGTACTGAATAACTCCTTTCGTTTTGTTTGATACTTGTTAGTGCATGAAGTTTTATTCCACTATACTTAACAAAGCTGTATCAATATTGTTCTTTTTCCATGGGCTAGATTTTGTTTTCACCCATATCCTACAATTAAACTTTCTAAACTTTCATCCAATTTCCGTTTTATATAAACATCATCTGGGATGTTGTGTCTTTCCCACAGACCATTTTTCCAGTTTCCATTGTTCTAGAGTCTTGCAAGTTCCCACAATACAAGTTAGTTAATTATAAATTACTTTCACAATACCGCTGAACCACATGTTGAGACATACAAGGCTCAAATGAAGTTAGACTGTTAGGTGGTGAGAGACTAAAGGTGCACCTCAAATGGTACATTCCTATATAACTCTTAGTTCAAGATGCATATCTGATTTTTGTAACTATTACTTTATGTTGCTTTATATAGTTGAGTAAGTGTTTGGTTACATCAGCCATTTTTTTTATAGTGTAGCTGCTGTTTGCTCTCAAAGGAGATACTCTTATGATTCCCCCAGGTTTCCATAAGATAGACCAACAAGTATTAAAGAATTCTTTCATAGATGAACTTGGCCAGAACAGTGCCTTTGATAAACAACAGAGACAGATTATAAAAGGATTCAAGGCAAGAGGGCTCTTTCCTTGCCTACAGCGATTACCGTTTTTTCCTTTACCCAATCACAAAGATCTTACACCATGACACAATCTGGCGAGGATCCTCATTAATCTACTGGTCTGTGTTTATAGCAGATGTTACCCGGGTCATTCCAGAAGAATTTCCATTTCATGTTGCAAATTTAATTAAATTCATGGATATCATAGCAAGAAAGCTAATTGCTTAGTCCTAAGCCCCTATAAAAAAGTTTTTGTTCCTTAATATCGTTGCAGTCAGGCAAAATTGTTAGAGTCCTTGTAGTAGGTACATAACGCAAGGTGAGGATTTTGGAGTAAGCTACGTCAGATTTTGCTGTCAACTTTGACAGTTTCTTTTAATTTTCATTAATTTGGAGTTTTATTACTGGAAGTTAGTAGTCAATAGTTATTTATTATATGTAGATAATTTTCGTTTTCAGATTGTTACTATAGGTAACTTGGTTCTTATTTATATTTCTGATTGCAGTGACTATTTGTTTTGGTTGAACAAATTCAAGTGAAATCCAATTTGTAATGACATACTATTGAATATAAGGTTGCCCTTAATGAATTAATAATTTCTCTTTGAGCATTTTCATGTTTCTTTCACATTAGAATTTGCGTTACTTCTCAAGCATTATCTTTAAGATTATTCTGTGTGTGCTCTGTTTAACTTTGAATATATATATATATATATATATATATATATATATATATATATATATA
>NC_087218.1:39737946-39755446 GCF_015104395.2 Macrobrachium nipponense | reverse complement strand
CAATGGCATTTCGACGTTTGAAATTTCTTTAATGTTTTGGTGACATGGCCTGTGTCATGTTTTACGTCTGAACTTGTATTTTATATTAATTTTTCACTTTTAATATTAAACCAGTGAAGCTCTATTAGGAGGGGCGTGATCCACACATGGGATACTTTGTTCATTATTAATTTGCCTGATTTATTAATTAAGCCTTTTATCTTCATCAGTAATTAATTTGATAATGCCATTATTGAAGAAGTAACATTGTCTGTTTTTGCAGTTATAGAGTAGTGTATGAGAATTTTAACATATTTAAATTTTTATGTGAAAGCTTCATTTATTATTATTATTATTATTATTATTATTATTATTATTATTATTATTATTATTATTATTATTATTATTATTATTATTATTATTCATTTAAGTTTTCTAAGCTGCCATATTAAGGTATCTGTGAGTTGATACCCATTGGTTTTTAACTTCTTTTACTATTTCTAACTTTGCCTTTTTTATTTTCCCGGATTTGATATCAAGCCCTTTTTTATATTTCTTTTTGACCTTATTGATAAATATTGTTTTGTCATTGCTTACTTTCTGTTTTCTTTGGTTTTTCATTATGTTCTTTACCATGGACATAATAAATCTACAATATTATGTATAAACGTAGAATTGAGTATCATTGGCAAAATTTTCCAATTATCTTCCATTTTCATAATCCGACACAGTTTTATATTAATTATCTTCCATTTTCATAATTCGACATAGTTTTAAATATATTGTGTAGATGCTAAACAGTTTGTCCCATAACACAATCATCAAATAATCTTCTTAATAAGGATTAGGATGCAGTTTTGCACTTTTCAATTACATATATTTCAAAGGTTTTAAACCATTTTACTACATCATTTACAACGTTTATCCAATTTATGTGTAATTTCATCCATTTACTTGTGTGTGCATTTCAGGAGATCGTTTATCACAGTGCAGTGGAGTTATTACTTTTTGCAGGATGACGGATTATCTGGTAAGACACTACTTTCAATCATTTTTTGGTAGATCCTAGAAAATGTTTATCTCCTTGACTCGCGAACTTTGGTTTTAAAAAATATTTTCCCACCTCCAGTGGTACAAATGATTTTTTGGGTTCATATGTCTATATTTCCTTAGTAAAAAAAAATCTATTTCATGAAAAGTTTCTGGCATCTGAAATTAGTTGACTTTTCTCAATGCAATTGTGTTCTGTTTATAATTCCTTAGATTTCCTCTTATTCAGCTGTGATAAGTCGAATTTTTTCAGCTGGGTGTTCTTGGAGAAAGACATCTGTTGTATTTTTACTCTGTTAAAAACATGAATTTTATTCTTGTTAGAGAAATTGATTCATTCACTGGCAAGGTTTTTATTTTCACTCTCTTGAAAGGTTCATGTATGTACCTGCTTCATGTATCCTTCTGTTACAGTGCTAGCGTCATGTCTTATTACTTTCAATTAAGTTTGTTACCTCATTTTTCAATCTCATGAATCTTAGTCGTCAGAATTTTGCATTTTTCAATTTGTTCACGCTTTCCTTCTTGTTGTAGCTCATCCTATCGCATTTTCTGCAATTTTTACTTTTTTCTTCGTTGACATTAGTAGTAATCGTTGTAATATGAATAAAATTTAGCATAAATACTTGGAAAAGTGTACACATTTGCTGTAGGTACTCGAACACAAAAGTTTACGCTCAAGACGAAATTTTTCACATTTACTTTACTCAGTACAGTTTACTAAAAATAGAAATAAGCAAATCTCCCTTTTCTCATATTTTTCCAACCTGCATCTTTGTTTGCGTCATAAATTAGTTCATGATGATGGGATAGTTTACAGTTCGCTACTTACATCATTTTCACTACCATAGCAGCAATTTTAAAAATTTGCTGAAAACAGAAATAAGCAAATCTCCGTTCTCTCATATTTTTTAACGTACTCTTTTTCTAGTGTCATAATTAGTTTAAACTATGATGATGGTGTGTCTACTTACATTATTTTGACCCGTTCGGTACTACTGTTATGTGATGGGACCTTCCCGATTTCTCGTTTATTTACGTTATCAGAATATTAATCTAAGATGAATTGCATAACGTTTAACTTTTCTGCTATAAATACCATCAGTCTGTACCTTTAGGTTCCACATAGACGACCATCTAAATACTTTTGCTGATGAAACGATAAAAATATTTCGTCACTGAATATTATTATTTGTAAGTAGCGACGGACTGGCCATTTGGAGAAAGGGAACTTTTCCCCTTGGGCCAGTGGTTAAAAGGGGCCTGTGGGCCGGGCTACAGTAAAAAAAAAAAATTATAAATAAATGAAAAAAAAGAAAAGAAAATAGAGATAAAAAATAAAAAAAAAGATAGAAAGAAAGAAAACTTAAAAATCTGAAGAATACGGGAACAGAGAGAATGGAATTGGATAAAAAAAAACAGAAGAGAGAGAGAGAGAGAGAGAGAGAGAGAGAGAGAGAGGGGGGGGGGGGGGGGGAGGTGGGACATGAATCTCAACGCCAGCACACCTTAATGCAGCCATTGCAAGAGAGTAATCTTGAAATGTCTCTTTAAATGGTTGTTCCGATAATTTTATCAACATTTTCTGTAAGCTATCATTCATTAACCATCAGCCAATATACAATATGCCATCGTTTCCATTTCATTATTGCTAACTGGTTGGCCAACACAGTCAGATTTCTATGATTATACAGACACATAAATATATAATAAAGATTAATACAATAAAAAAGTACTGTTCAGTAGGGAAACTGTAATAATAGAAACTACACAAATGATAACATTTAATTGTTTCATTGGAAACTGGCAAGTTTGATAATGCCCTATACACAGATGTTCTGTTAACTTTGGCTACCATACAAGAACATGAAAATATGAAATCAGATGTTCGCAGCAAAGGCAAAGCATGCATTGAATCACTACTCAAATATGAAACCAAATATGAAACTGCTCAAATATTTCTTCGTATATTTGAGCAGACTACTGCCCCTTCGAAATATTTGCAAACAAACAGAATGGATATTCTCTCTGCGTACAGAATGGTTGCTACTACTAAAGAGAGTCTGGATAAAATAAAAAGAGATTTTGGAGGTATTAAGGTAGCTGCCGATCATTTTGTTTGTTGGGCTAATGAACAGCTAGAAGATGAAGAGAACGCAGATTTGGAGTTGGAGGTGCAGACAGAATTGCCACTGAAAAGAGTTAGAAAGAAGAAAACGATGCCTGGCGAGAAGGCTTATGATGAAAGGCTGAATGACGCAGAGAGGGCTTATGAAGTCAAGGTATATAATCCAATATTGGACAAAGTCACACAGAGCCTCAGTGATCGATTTCTTTCTCATGGGACATTTTACAACGATTTATCGATTCTAGACCCAAGAAATTTTGGTCAGCTGAAGAACAGCAATATTGAAGAGTATGAGTCTTTATTTAAAGAACTCGGTAAGCCATTGCTTAAGGTCGACAGCCGGGCAACAGCTGAAAACTTGAAGATGGAATTAAGGAGTCTAGCTACACACTGGGAAAATTGAAAAATGCACCCTTTGAAGACTACACCGTTAAAGATATGAATGATGAGGATGAACACGAGTCTTACTTAAATGAAGACAGACATGAGACAATTGTAACGAAATGTTCATGTAAGAATTGTCCAGTCTGCTGTTACCAGATACTCAGAAGGTACAACTTGTTAACTGATGCCTATCATATAATTGGTCTAGCTTACAAGTATCTCCTGACCTTATCAGTTACTCAAGTTTCCTGTGAGAGAAGTTTTTCTACCTTGAAATTCATAAAAAATCGTCTAAGAAGCAGACTCTCACAGGAACACCTCCAGGAGTTTATGCAAATGACAGTAGAGAGGGATATATTAATGTCTCTGGATAATGATTAAATAATTGACAAAGTTGCATCCAAGAGTGAACTATTAAAGAAAATTTTGATAATCTAAAATAAAAGTAATTCCTTTATTTATGCCTGTATGTGTTTTACTTTTCTCAGAGCCGTTTATCCGAACCATCATATAACTATATATATATATATATATATATATATATATATATATATATATATATATATATATGAATAATTATCACATCGAACCGTGATCCATTTATATATCAATTCAAGCTACAAATGTCCTTTAATATCTAAATTCACTTTACCTCCCAAATGATATATTTTCATATATGTACCGAAGGGGAGAATTTTAAGTTTGATTGAACAATTTCGTCCCCCCATGGGATCGAACCACCGTCCAGGTGGACGGGGACGAAATCAGGACAGCCAGTGACGCTATCCAATCGGCCAACAGAGAGCGTCTCTGTTGGCCGATTGGATAGCGTCACTGGCTGTCCTGATTTCGTCCCCGTCCACCTGGACGGTGGTTCGATCCCATGGGGGACGAAATTGTTATCAACTTAAAAATTCCCCTTCGGTACATATATGAAAATATATCATTTGGGAGGTAAAGTGAATTTAGATATTAAAGGACATTTGTAGCTTGAATTGATATATATATATATATATATATATATATATAATATATATATATATATATATATATATATATGTGTGTGTGTGTGTGTGTGTGTAGCTCTTTTTCCCATTAAATGTATACTTTCATTTCAAGCTATACCTCCCCACTTCTATTTAGCTCCATCTTCAAGTGGGCCGGTCAACATCAAAAGTCCTGGGCCGAAATTTAGTCTCAGTCCGTCCCTGTTTGTAAGTCTTTGTAGAACTAGTCTTCTTAGCCTGTTCTTTTAAGAAGGGTTAGCATCAATATATTCCGAAGTCTTATTTAAGTGTACACTTGTTTATCCGTTTCTCATTTTACCGTAGTTTGGGGAGAAAAATAACCATTCGACCACCAGGTTTTCTATCCTTCGTACGTACTAGATGAAATTCATGGGTAACTATTATGATTTCATCAACTTTCAACACATTATATTCGAAATATATCAATCCAAGTAATTACAACCTCTTCGTGTATTTTAGTAGTTTTGTGTAACCATAATCAAATACTCATAAGACCTATTTTGTATCTTTCAGTGTGTGTGTGGTCGTGAACAGTATACACCAGTTGTTCAGTTAATTCACAATATGTTTAGGCTCTGACCCTCCAATCTTAAGGTTGTTCAGTTCCTTCTACTTGTGCGTAAAATAATATGTGGTGATTGGATAGTGGAATAAAAAAAATCGTAATTGAACCAGTGTGTGTGTGTGTGTGTGTGATACCAGTGAAAAACGTTTATATTAACAGTAAATGGACATGACCTTAACATGAATGATAAACGAGGCTAGTAAAAAAACATTTTTTAACGTGATTATGACGTCGATTAAACGTCATTCGAATCTCCAGTTAACTTTTAACACTGGAAAATTTGACTTATCCTCGAGTGAACAATTGGCATTATTCTCTACATTGCTCATGCAACCATCACTTAAATAAAGTAGGTGTTCTTCAAGGTTATTGTTAAGGGTTCTTTACGTCCCTGTTATTGTATTTTTGTTAGAGTGTAATACATTGTTCATATTAAAAATGTCAGAATCTGTCAAATTAATCCTCCAGATGTAGACTGGTGAGAATGTGTATGGTTTTTATTACAGTACATATACCAGTGATGGGATGTGCAAAAACATCTGCCACAGTCATAAATACACCCCATATATATATATATATATATATATATATATATATATATATATATATATATATATATATATATATATAATCCTCCAAACCAGACAGACGAAAGAGAGCGCAAGCAAGATTGCCACATTATAATATGAAAACCATACCTGCCATACTGACCATTTAAAATTTCCAGCACTTACTTTTCCAAAGATCCGAGTTCGTCGTCGAGAACATCTTCGTCAGCCACCGACAGATACGTAGAGGCACAGTCCTCCCCATTGCTGGAATCCTGGATGTCGACGTAACCGGACACCCCGATGCCGAAATTCATTGTGGCTTCGTCCTGTGAGAGAGAGAGAGAGAGAGAGAGAGAGAGAGAGAGAGAGAGAGAGAGAGAGAGAGAGAGAGAGAGAGAGAGAGAGAGAGAGAGATTAGCTTGACGAGGCATTGTCTGTCGAAAGAATCCTCAAAAATGTCTTATTTATTTCACAAAAGAAAGTTGTGGTGATGTTCACCTGCACATAATGTTAGTACTTGAAGAAATGGAATAAAATGGGGTATTTTAGTGAAAAATGTAGAAATGAAATTGAAAGGCTAGGCTGTAAACGAATAAAAAAATGGCAGTAGCAGATGAACAAATGTAAAGGACATTATAATTCTGAAATTTACGTCAAGGATTCGTATAGGACTGGAAGAAACCATCAGGATTGCAGTTAACATATATAATCATTAATAAGCAATTTTGTTAAAAGAATTTATATATTCGCGTTCAGAGTTTATTATGACGTCATCATTGCCTCTGTAGGTATAGGAAGGCTTTTGACAAATCTTATACTAGATATTATCATTATAATAATATTAGTCACAACGGGCTTACATTATGCAATTAGCACAGAATATAATATCCGATCGTGGACAAATAAAACAAAGGAGTAGAACAGAAATCATACAACAGACATAGTTGACTATATTGTGAAGTTATTTATAAATTACGCGAAGGAAAACCTGACGCGTAAGGGTTAGATAATGATGAAAAAGGAGACTAGACGTAACCCAAGAATTCTTTTTACCCTGAGATTAATGCGCATCTTGATTGAGCACCCTGCAGGAATAGCGCCGTCGCTTTCAAATGTGATGTTTAGCTTGGTGAATGTTCTCTCCGGGTAGTCTAAGGAGTCTCCACATTTCAAGGACACGTCTTTAATTTCCGCTGAAGTAAGAAGCATATTTATTAGTCTCTCTCTCTCTCTCTCTCTCTCTCTCTCTCTCTCTCTCTCTCTCTCTCTCTCTCTCTCTCTCTTCTCACTCAAGGTGTTTTAAGACAAACGACCAGCGGTGTGTAGTTACTGACATCTACTTAAGCAAGAGTCGACCCTTGGTTTGACTGCTATGTTTTGAAGATTGCCATCATTATGTACCCTTTCAAAGAACGTGATTAGGGCGACTAATAAGCCGGTGTATTTTTCATTTTATGTTTGCGTCGTTGTCACACGCAGAAAAAGAGACAAAAAACCAGCTTTTGAAAATATAGAGACGCTGATTGTTCCATATACTTTGAACGTTTCGAATAAGCTTATTTCTAGTCACTACTGATTATTATCTTGTTCATCAGAATATTCACAAGAAGACAGACGCCCAGCAGTCAACAACAGGACCAATTTACGACGATCGGCATTTACATTTAACCTTTAACTGACAATTTTACCTGTTCAATTGTATTTTGGTAACTGGAGAAGTGGATAAATTATTCATTAATATTATGATTTTAAAAAGTAGGCGAATTTATGCTTTTTATGCCTTTTCATTTCAGGGGCGTCATTTAGGGGCCTGGGGGGGCAGTTGCTCCCCCCAAACTCAAGTTGGGGCCCCCCCCAAGCCTCAACTTTTCCCCTTCACCCCCCAAGCCCCAAGAAGTAACAGCATGTTTTCTTTTTTAAATGTGCAATCATAAATGTATGAAATTTCTCGGAAATATTACATTTCTTGATCCTTGTCTGTCTATTAGCTACCAGTGATGATGAGATAAACAAACAGTAGTGGAAGCCTTGCTCATGTGGCTCCAAAAAACACATAAGATAGCTAAAAAAAAAATAAAATAAAAAACTCCAGCTTATAAGGCTAGCTTCGCTCGCCAAACCGTCTTTTCCCTCCCAACAAAAATCTGAAATGATACCAGTTTCCTTTAATTCAGCGAAATAAAACTTCAAGTATTGCCATTCTTAGAAAAATAATACCAGTCAACACAAACAGACGCTGAAACAGAAGTGTTTACGCTATTCCTTTCATCTTGCAACGTGCTGTTTATTAGCGTTTTTACTTGCGGGTTTGAAACACAGCTGAATAATTTAACAGTTTCTGCCACATATTCGATCGAGTCAAAGAGACTTCGTCATAACGGGGACCACTTAAGGTGACCAGTTAACCCGCCTTTTGCAAGCACAAGCACTGTTAATGTCACTGTTTAGATTAAACCAAAAGCTGGTGTCCTTCCTCTCAAAGTTCCACATAACACTCTTATTGTGACAGTCTTCCACACGTAAACTTCAACGTTTTTAGCTGAAGAATTCTCTCAATTGTTCTTGGTTTTCCTGATTCTCATAATGACTCCTTTACCCTATTTACCTTGCTCCCTTCTTTCGCTTATTTTCCATGCAATATTGAGCCCGATGAGGACGTTTTACTTATGTCATATTATACTACTTCTGTAAGTCTTGCAAATACCCACATTCGCACAGCCATTGGGTCACTTTCGCGTTGACAGATGTAAAGTAAACGTACACACGAACTTAAAATATCTACAGTATTAACAACAATCATATCGAAAGTGTTCGTTAACCTCTAAAGCCCTGTCCACACTAGCGGGCGCTGCCCGACGGGCAAACACTGTTCCCATAACACGTTCCACTATACTGACCGACCGAGTATGGACTATGGAGCCAAACGTTGCGATTGTTTGGTAACTGCTTCAGAAGTGAGTGAAAATATAAACAGCTGGGACTGACTGACGGGCATGCCCGCTAGTGTGGACAGGCCATAAAACAACGATTTTCAACTTGAGTTCTTACTTCGGCTGTATCCGTCAAGTGGTGTGATTGGCCAAGCGTAAGCTACCCTCGCCACCATCGTCATCAACAGGATCTGGAAGAAAGCCAGTTTACTGTATAAACAATTCCAGAAATTCAGTGTCCATAGTAGGAAATCCAAACTGAGAAATTTCACAACACAATATGAGACTATTCAGTGAAACTTAGTCCTTTTGGTACAATTCTAGGGATGCTTACGTGTCATTAAACGACTATACGTAGAAATAAAAACTATTCTAGGTGTCACTTTCTATAATGCTAGCTAGTCATCCAGAAATAATCAAACCATTTTAATATTTCACAAAGAAACAGTGTTGCTCAATATTGTACGCAGAAGAGTTTTCATCCTGTTTTATAGAGAAATCAAGGTTAATGATGTGGTCACTTTTATACAAACTTATCCAGATATTTTCCTGGAGTTTCAGTCACTGGAAATGAGCCCAAGGTTAGAACGCTTGCTAGGCTGCTGTACAATTTTAGAGAAATGCTAGGCTTAATATATACGCGATAACGCTTTTTTGTTGAGAACATTTTCCATTTTGTTTTTCAGAACGCGCCGCAATACACCGTAAGCCTATGTAGTGTTGGTCCATTTCTCATAAAAACTTGTGATTGTCTTTCTCGGCCTAAAATTGTTTTCTTAAAAATCCCTTTATTTAGCAAATTAACGTTTCTTTCCAAAATTGATATGAATGTTTTTGAGCATTTTGAGAACGGGATGTTTGGATTACTCAGCAAATGCTGACTTTTAAGTCAAATAGTTAAGCATGGTTTATATGAATGTTCAATTAACAACTAAAAACAAATATCAGTTAATTTTGTCAGAATCTGCAACGTTTCCTGTTGTAATCTGACAAATAAGATGACATATGTTCTATTTACTAAGACCAAACAAACTCTCCGGGCCAGCCTTAGAATCCAGAATGTTATTCCAATGGTCTGGTTTTATTGTTTATTAATATACTTTAATATACTTTTTCCTGCCAAAATAATTGGTACTATGCATAACAGCCACAATCTACGCCTTTATTTTGCATTTGAAATTAAGGCTGACCACTACACAATACTGAAGTTTTACTTTTTGGCGGGTAAGGCCATCGTGTTGAATCATTTTTATATCACCTCATATATTCCGTAGTTATCTTTATCTATTTTTTCAGCAATTAGTTTTAATTAAGGGACTTGCCTAGTTTATTATTCTTATTTGATAACAGTATTATTTTCTAGTTTTTAAAATCTAAATTGTTTAATCAACTTTAAGGCCTGGTTCGATTTAGGGAAATTATCTAATTATTTTGAGACACTTTTCATTATGTTTGTGTGAAACAGGTTTGACAACACATTCGGCTTGACTTAAAACACTGGATGTACTTTACATAATTATGTAATTGATGCTAATCAAACTTAGCATCTCGTTAGTAGGATGATTACTTATAAAAGTGAAGCAAAACATGTACCACTTATGTTTTCTTGGTAGATATGCTTGTTCTCTCCCTGACAAAGAAGAAATTAGCGGATCAGGCGTTCCTTACAAATCCATTATTTGGAATGTAATTGAACAAATGTGTATGTAAATTTCGTGGACCCAGAAAAAGCTTATAATAGAATAAGTATGGAGGGTGATGGAAAAGTAAGGTAGTATCAGGAGGTGAGATAATGAGAGCGATGAAAAAAATTATACAATGCGAGCAAATCTCTTATTAGGATACGTTCAGCTTTCGTGAGAAAGTGGCTCTGAAATGAGTATGTATTACGTCTCTATGGCTGTTCATTATCTTTATGGATGGAGTAATTATAGAAGTCGGAGAAGGGATAGTAGTAAATGGTGCAAAGTTATCGGGTACGAAAATTATTCCTAAATGGAGCGTGTAATGGTTGATGGACGTTTGCAGATGATAGAGTGTTGTTTTGGGAGAGAGAACCAGCAAAATTAAGGGGATAAGTTAAAAATGGTTACAAGAGCAGAAAGCTGACAGTACACCTGAGCAGGAGTGATGTCCTAGGGGCAATTGGAAAGTTCAACTTATTTTGGATGGATGAATCGGTAGAGTCATACAGGTATTTTTGGGTAAACATAACTTTTGATCATTTGAAGGTAAGATGAGGAAAGAGATTAATTGCTGAATAAGTGAAGCGCGAAAAATAGCAGATTTTATGAAGACAAGATTTAGAAGAAAGACCGAGTGTCTATGGAAACCAAATTGGGAATGTTTGAATGGATGTTGAACTCTTGTCTCATTTGTGGAAGTGTGTGTGGATGTTGAATTTGACGGAAAAATTTAGATCACATGAGGTAAACTGTCAACATGGTTCATGTGTTTATGTTTCTGTTTAAGTTTAGAAAGTCTTATGCTTTCTGCTGAAAGGTTTGAAATATCAAAGGAAATAAATGGAGAAGGTTTCCTTTTCAAATGGAAAATGTACCTACTACATTGGTTATAAGACTGAAGTTCGTACGTAACCAGTTGTACCATATACGTGATATACTATTTATATTATACACATATATATTACATATGTGTGTGTGTAATCAGTATGGAATGGTGGCTAATGAGTGCTTCTTAATAGAACATTTAAGTAACTAACTATTACATACCTTCTCCCCACAAAAAAAAAAAAAAAAAAAAAAAAAAAAATACACCCAGATCACTTTTACCAAATGGTTTCGTAAGACGACACCTGCTGTAACATCTGCAGCCATTTTAAACCGCACCTACACCAGAAAGCCTAACTCAGGACCCACTTTTGGTGGGTCCTGGCCTAACTCATGGCACCTGTGAGGATGATGTATATCTGGATGAATTCCATCGGCGCTGGCTTTACAAAGTCTATTCGGGTCACACCCAGCCTTCGTAATCAACCTCACAAGATTACGAAAGGTTTTAATGCATGTGTGAAGTGCTAATTTTTTTTCTCATCTTCAATTCATTGTTTGGTATTTTTTATGTATTTTATCATGTTTATCTTATCATAATCGTTTATACTTATGCTTGTATATCTCAACTGTACTGTGTAGCTGCTCAGCGAGATGGTGAATATATGCAAATTATTGATATTGATTATAACTGCTAGCTAATAATCATTTCCACTGCTACATATCCATGTGCTGGTTATCAAACTTGACGTAATCTCTTTTCAGACTTCTTGTCATCTGACCTCTAATGCAGAGACTGTAAGAGAACAGTCCTTATTTAGTTTAGATATTTACATATATATATATATTATTGTATAAAATATATAATATGTAAATATATATATATGTATTATATATATATTATATATATATTCGAAGATCAGGAACGGACAGTGACGCTACCGACGCTGGCCGACTCGGTAGCGTCACTGTCCGTTCCTGATTTCGTTTCCCGTCCACTGGACGGTGGTTCGATCCCATGGGGGACGAAATTATTATCAACTAAAAATTCCCTTCGGTACATATATGAAAATATATCAATTCCGAGGTAGAGCGAATTAGATATTAAAGGACATTTGTAGCTCGAATGATTTATATGAATCACGGTGATGTGATAAGTATTCATATCTATATATATATATATATATATCATATATATATATATATATATATATAGATATACACACACATATATATTCACTTGATTTAACTATCTGTCGAAATTTTAAGAAGACTTAAAAGATAACGACAGTGACTTGTACTTTCGTGTAAGATTGAAAATTTTCATTGTTTCCTTTCAAAAATATCCTGTGGTTTCAGCCGACACACACACACGCACGTACACGCACACACACACACGCACGCACACGCACACACACACACATATATATATATCCCTTGATAAGGGTGGACGTCAGTTCACCGAGATATTATCTTTAGCTTCAAACCAAAGTGTTTTAATGGGCCTTTTATACTTTTGAGATGTCTCCTGTTTTAACAGAAGAATTTATTTACATATACATACATACATACATATATATATACATATATATATATATATATATATATATATATATATATATATATATGTATATGTATATGTATTTGTGCGTGTATGTGGCATTCTCAAGCAAACTACCTAATAAACGACAACAGGACGATAGTATTGCATGAAAAACTATTTAATTAAAACCAAAGGTACTTGTATTAACAAAAGGTAATCAGAGGGCAGAAAAAATCTCTGATGGCAGTGTGTAGTCGCTTTAAACCACCTTTGAACATCTTGTTCAGAATTGTATGAAGGGCAAACAGACCTACACACATTCATTTTATTTGCATTGTTTAGGTGTGATAATTCAGACTATAAAATGTTTCTAGAGGCAGTATTATTATATCTTGTGATTTTGCTTAACTTGGTACTTTTGATTTTTGTTTTTTCCTGACTTTCATTACTTCCTCATTGGACCAACGTGAAATGAACACAGTCAATACTTGGTGTTTTGTTTACTGTGTTCCTTTCTGCTGAGGACTGTTAATGTAATGTTTCTGTAGCTATGTATTTAAAAAGGACAGCTAAAAACTTGGTAATGAATAACAGTCCACACCAGAGTGGCACCATAATGAACACAGTCCACGTTATTTCATTTGGGTTAGACGGTTAAGGAATATAAATGCCACAGTAAATTAACATAAATGCTCAGAGCTAGCAAAAAGAGTAATGTTCTTTTTTCACACCTGGGCGAATAATCACATAGGATTGATTGGTTGTATAGAAGCAGAATAACAAGATGTAATCCCGGGAAACATTTCAGAATCTGCATCAGTATAACTAATGAATGAAAGCACAGTAATAATGTATTAATCCAGACTTTTAAGCGTCTGGCTACAATCTGTGCAAGTTGTTCGAAGATTTAAGAAGTGAAACCGAAGAATGTCATGTGTAATTTTTGTCATAATTAAAATGTCATTTCATATTCTTTCGTTAATCCAGTTTCTGAGCTTAATTCAGAGTAGTCGTTCCTATATGAAGTTTACCCACAGACCTAATGACCCTTGCCAAAGAAATTATGTACCCCATGGTCTAAATAAGACCACTTTACATTTTTGTTGTTTTTAGGTAAAATAGAGTTTTTCTTGTTATGTTCTCTTTGTGTTTCATGTCATGATGTGATATAAAACGAAAATGCCAAAGAATAAGGCTACAGATCTTACACTCAGTTGTCTCAATTTGTTTATGGTCAAATATATATTCTTTATGCTTTGAACACGTTTTACCAGAGACATGTATATATGCATTATATATATAGATATGTGTTTATACGAACATACTTATACCCACGAAGGAAAGGGTAAATAATTGAGATGCCAAGTACTTTCGTCTTATTACTGCAACTGTGACGAAAGTACTTAGCATCTCAATTTTTTCATTTTTACTTCGTTGCTGTAACTTTGTTCGTATAATCATCACTTTTTTACCTTTTCCGTATTCTAAAATCAAATATATAATATTCATATGTATATGTTTGTGTATGATATATATATATATATATATATATATATATATATATATATATATATATTATATATATATATATATAATTATTTATTTATTATGTGTGTGTGATTTCTACTTGACACAATTCGCTATTCAGCAAAAAAGTAAGTTGGAATCGATTTTATCTGAAGAAAGGAAAAGTATCAGTGACATGTAACTCCTTAGATATTAAGTATGTAGGTAAAATATCCGCTTTCATTACTGTAATACTTAAGTAGATTTAATTAGATAAGATGCTTCAGTGATAATCCTAAAATCGCCCATCCCTCTCACTTTTTTTTTCCTCGTGTCATTAGTAGTAGACGGGCATGTATATGAATGCAGCTTTCTTTTTACAGCTCATGTACGTGTGTCGATTAAGTAGCCACGAAGAAGTATAGTGGCCATATAAATGAGTTTTTTTTTTCTAACCACTTCGACAAATGATCAGAAAAATACCCGGATATAGACGCGGGTAGTAAATTTCAGAGGAATGGTGGACATAGGCCACAGCCAATTTCTGAAGATAATAAATATTAATGTCCTTAAAAATGGAGTTTTTTGAGATCTCTCAGGTCTTGTTAAATTTACTGTGGTCCATGTAATTTGTTTTTTGGTACATCTCGGTAAATACTACGTATGATTGATGAGGCGGTATTAAAATTTTGACCATATGTTAGTGAGTGGCGTTTTTTTTTTTTTTGCTAAAAGATATTTCTGTGAGAAATTGGTATAAGCTCTAGCTTATATTTGACCAAGAGGAAATCTACACCTAATCTTGATAGCTTTATGAAGAGCGAGCATATTTACGATTTTTATTTTAAGGCGAAAATCGACCTGATGCCTTGAAAGAAAAAAATAGGAGTAAACTCACTAACGACTTGGGAAGTTTGTTTATTAAAACCTCTATACTAGAAATGATAGATCGTGGGGAATACCTTCCTTACAAACTTTTGGGAGTACATATAAAAAAAGACTGGAAAGGTTTCGAGTCCCTCCCTAAAATATAATATGTTTTATATCGTCGTCGTAGTTTAATTTTTCCAAGGGTTACAGAAGTCATTGGAAGTAGTAAATATTTATATATCCTCAAGGTTTAGTTACCACTCAAGTGACCTAATATCATGCAATTGCCTGGACTTTGTAAATTGCCTTCTTCATAGGTACAATGTCAATGTATATTTTTCTAACGACTAATTTCACAGTTTTTCGACCCAGTCCGCCACTGCTTACTTCATGGCATTTTTTATATATAATTTATCTTACTGTTTTCCATTATTTCGCTTTCTAAGTTTAGTCAGTCTCGATTTTCTTTCCGGTAGTGGATTGCTTCCCTACTTGAGCCCTTGGCTTTGCAGCATTCTGCTTTTCCAACTAGGGTTGCAGCCTGGCTTGTAATAATAATATTAATAATACTGCTATTTCATTAATTATTTCAATGATTGTAACATTTTTTTTCAATTTCATATGCACGACTAACATTCAAGTGTTATAATTTATGCCAGTTCTTCACAGTTATCGAAATTTGGATATGAGTTTTATTGGGTTGTGATTTCGTTCAAAGATAAGGGTTAGTTAATACGACTACATAATTTATGATCGACCAGGAACTTGCGGAGTAGCGTCAGATATCTACTACGCTGCTGAATGGATTCATTTGATGACGAGCGTAAATCTTTCCCTCATGGCGTTGATTCTCGCAGAGCAGGGATCACTGATTGAGGTTTTCATCTTACCCTCTTATTTTATTAATTTCTTTGTAGGAAATAAAATTTTTCCGGGGACTTAAATTTGATCATTTGAATCACTTTACGATGCTCGTTTCAAAGTATCGTCGAATATAATTGATACTGTATTTGTTCACGAGTGGTTTCTGCTTGTTGGAGTCATGAGGCATTTATTGTTGAAATACCAATAACTTTTGCTTGATAATGAATCGTAGTAATATAACGACTATGCTGAATTGCAAATAATCATAATTAAACAAAAACAAATTTACTTCAAACCCTAGCCACACTTTGTTAATAGATCTTGAGATGCACTGTAAAAGCAGCCATTCACCAACCCTGTCAGTAATCTGGCTTAATTTCAAAAGCATCTGTAATGTTAATGATCATATTCATTGACGCACATAAAAAAATGAAACGCTCTAAGGTTTATGACCTCTGCACTTATCACTCAATGCCATTGTGATTACCTGGTGTATCATCTTGTCGAATCTTTGTTAGTTCCTCCTTAGATGGGCAGTGGAACACGAGGGAAACGAAAGAAACAGAAGATACACCTTTGTGATGAGAAGGGACGAAGTCCACTGCTTCATCGGTGGTCTCTCTCAACCCCCACCTGCCTGGTTGGATTGCCTATCCGCGGACCAAGACAAACTTGTCCGAAAGTGCTAAATGAACCTTTAATCAATTCTTAATATACGTAGATGACAAGTGCACAAGCTTTATTTTACATTTGTGGACATGGGTCGTGAGTGAAGTGTCTCTGCAATAATCCAGTACATTTCCAACTGGAGAATGATCTTCTTTTTAGTCTGGTTATAACTTATTACTACATTGATTTCAAGGAATCGCAAACGGTTTTGCCCTCCAATTACTTGAAACGCAACGTCAAAGTGCGCAGATGTACGTTCAAAAAACGACACCACTTGTCAACTGCTGGGAGGAGGAAAATTAATCATTAAGCTAAGTTTCAATAAGGGTTGAATTTGTCATTCATATTTCAAGTGATTTTTAGATACATCTGTGAAATCTACTTAGACGGTTAATTACTGCCGTAAACTCAATGAGACATTTCTTATAAAATGAGATAGAATAGATGACTTAGTGGCTGATGCTTTTAGTTAATTATGACTCTCTTTGATCTGCGCTGAATCTCTTTCTTTTTCATAAGAGATGTGGTCATTCATCTCTGTTCACAACTTGAATTAAAAAAATGTATGCACCCAAGTGTTTATAAACCACTTTTTTAAAAGTTTCATTGTTTTTAATAATTCAAGAAAGAATGCTATTTGGTCACTTTTAGCATGTCTTCAATTTATTGACGTCGAAATTTTGATGAATTATAAACATACAGTTTGATTAAGGTTAAGAACGTTTTGAGCAACAATGCTTCATTCAATTCTGTTCGAAAAAATATCTTTAAAAATTGATTGACACAGAAAAAAAAATGAAAGTAGAAAGATAAGTGATAGAAATAGTTCAAGGGTTTAAAAAATCAAGCGAGCTTTGCTGTAGTGCAATATATATATTGGGTATTGGGAGTACAAATACAAAATATTAAAAATGTGAAAAAAA
>NC_087218.1:39710959-39737446 GCF_015104395.2 Macrobrachium nipponense | reverse complement strand
ATTTCTTACTTTTGACAGTTTGAGCATCTTACTCAACCCTTCCTTGGTTTCCAGTTCATTATAATCCTCTTCATATGCCCTTGCCTTAGCTTGAGCTACCACCCTTTTTACTTCTTTGTTTCTTTCTCTTAATCTTTCTCTGTCCTCCTCCAGCTGTGACTCTTCAAATCTCTTCTTTGCCTCCCTTTTACCCTTCACCACTTCCCCCCACCACCAGCTCTCCTTTTCCTCCCATACTATTCCAGATGTTTCCCTAAGTATCTCCTTTCCATGTCTTCTAATCCCTGACGCATTATGCCTCCACTGTTCTCCCACATCTTCAATTCCCAGATCAACCTCTCCTGAACTCTCTCTTCTTATCATTATCACTCCCTAACAATTTATACCACTTGATTTTCTTTACCACATTCGTTTTCGTTTTCTTTTCTCTTTTCATCTTTAAATCCATACAAAGGAGCCTATGTTGGGGGGCCACGTGGTCACCTGGGATAACTTTACAGTTCCTAACTTCCACCAGCCTTGATCTATTGCAAAGGAGGTAATCTATTTGTGTGCATCTACCACCACTCCTGTATGTTAACAAGTGCTCCCTCTTCTTTTTGAAGAATGTGTTCACTATTGCCATATCAAAGGACACGGCAAAGTCTACTATACTCTCTCCATTAAAGTCTGCCCCCACTACAATCCTCTCCTGCTCTTCCAGTTCTTGCGTTACCCCACTCACTTCATTCCAAAAACAGCCCACTTGTGGAGCATAAGCACTAATGATGTTCATTGTTTCCCCCCCACAACATATCTTCACTCTCATAATGCGGTCATTCTTTCTACTCACTTCCGTCACTGCATTCTTCATTTCCCCCGACAACACTACACAAACACCATTCCTACCCTGCTCATTTGCTTCACTATAGATTAGCTTGTATCCATCCCCCAGTTCTTTGGCTTTATTACCCTTCTATCGAGTTTCCTGCACACACAAAATTTCTTCCCTCTTTACCCTCATCAACTCCGCCAACTCTCTTCCTCTTGCTGTCATTGACCCAATATTGAGCTGGCCTATTCTGATCACATTTAGAGCTCGCTTCTTTAGCTGCACCCGCTCATGATGCAGTAGCCCTCGCCTTGTCAGAGTTAGGGCAATGTGTCCGTGCGTCGTTTACGGAGTACGCCCTAGCACTATTCTCATCAATATCACGACTCATTTCATTGGTTCTGGCGTGGGTTTTTACAGTCGGATGCCCTTCCTGACACCAACCCTCCCTATTTATCCGGGCTTGGGACCGGCACCCATTAAGGCTGGCTTGCCCCTACAGGTGGCTAGATTACACACACACACACACACATATATATATATATATATATATAGATATATATATATATATATATACATATACATATATATACAAATAAAGATATATGCCACGAAGGAAAAATAAACGAAGGAGTAACTGCGAGACCTTTCGACGTTATTTATGGATTTATCATGTTCCTAACTTTCGTGATTCAGTTATACATATGATATGTTGTATATATATATAGATATATATATATATATATATATATATATATATATATATATATATATATATATCTATATATATATACATACATACATATACATATACGTATATTTACGTGTGTTATATATATATATATATATATATCTATATATATATATACCAATACATACATATACATATACGATAATTTACGTGTGTATATATATATATAATATATTATATCATACATATGACACATATATTATAGTTATATTTACGATATATATATATATATAGATATATATAATATATATATATAGACCTATATATATATATATAGATAGATATATATATATATATATCTATATATATATATATATATATATATAGTATATATAGTATAAAAATGTGTATATATATATATATATATATATCTATATATGTGTGTATATATATAATAATATAGTATATATTATTATATAGGTATATTATATATATATATATATATATATATATATGAAAATTTTTATACAACTTTATGCAGCTATACTATATAGTGAACTGCAAGAAACCCTGAGCAAAAGTCAGAGGTTCAACAACACATCACAATTTAGTATGGACCAAGAATGTTTACAAACAGATGGAAAAGATAATGAAAAAAGATAATCTTCAAGTACCACTGATTACTACTAAAATCATTAAAGCTACAAAGCTAAAATTACTAACACTAGTTTTTATATCATACTAGCAGATGAAAAAATAAATTACTGACTTATGGATTAATGCCAGGAAAGAAGGCAAAATCTAATGAAATAATCTTATGTATCATGAAACTGACTATTGAAAACGGATCAATATCAGTGAAAAAGAAAAGTTAGAAAATCATCACTGCAAACAGACTGGAGAGAATTCTCATGCTACATACACCAAATGGACACATGCACAACTAAGAAGAAAATAATTGCTCCCTAAAATGCTGAAAGTATGCATGAACAGTTGCTTTTCACTATTATGCTTCCTCTATTTTTAAGATATCAGAAGGTATGTTTGGGGAACTTTGCACTGCAATTAAAGCTAATTAATTAATGGGTTTGTCCTGGAACATACAAGGTTTGAAAATACTGTACATACTATTAAATGTGTCTCTATGTATCTGAACTTCTCACATAGCTGATGAACTGTACACTCAACTTTATTCCATCAACTAAAAAAACCTTTTATTTTGACATATACATAGAATTCTACAAAAACTTACTTGTAGCACATGAAACTTCAGAGCCCATAACATAAATTCTTAGTAAGCACTCAAATGAAATACCATCTATAGAGAATTTTTTATTCATGAATATACCTTATATAATCTACAGCCTTTTAACAACAAACTCTCATGTAAAAATTACAACCTACTATTACATCCATATTACAGAAAACACTAAATAAAGTTTTTCAGGCACTGCAGCCAAATATTCAAATAACAAAGCTATCTACTTATTACAAAATTCAATTCAACTCTGGCATACCATCCATCTAAAAAATTATTTCATCAATGAGACATGGACATTTCCATTTAATAGCCATAAGCATATCTTTCATTGTCGGGTTACCTAAGCTTAATTAAAAGCAAACTACTCTCTGGACTACAGTACAATGGCAACAAAATATAGTGAATCCAATTCTATAAAACTGACTCAGTCTGCTTGGTATACATTTTTAGGTAGCCTGATTGAGTCAATATGGCTTGCACTGAATTAAGTGACTGAAATTATTTTTGGCTCCTTAGTCACACAATATGACACAGTCACCAAATGATTTTTATCAGACTTGAGTGACACAATTGGTTTTCCAAGGGTTGTTACTTCTAATTTCTCTGACTCCTTATGTCCAGACAGTTACTTCAAGCGAGAATGTTGCCATAATGCCACCTAAATAAAAAAAAAAAAACCAGCTATTGTGACCTTAAAAACTGATATTTTCCTTTTAAATATGATACCTAAAACAAAAAGATATAAACATGCTGTAGGTTAAGGGACCCATTTACATTTGGATGACATTTAACAGTCTTATGCAATATCTATTTATAAGGAAGTAAATATCTGTAAAAACCATTGTATTTCTATACTTAAACAGTTCGTTACAAATTTTAATCATTTGTATGTTTCATGTTTCTCATGAATTATACCTTAAGTTCATTACATTGGTTACAGGATTCTGAATAGTTAGCGTACAATGCACTTATACTGAACATTTCTTGGGAAAAAGAAAAAAAAAATCTTCTAAAAATAAATGAAAATCAAATAACAATACTTAAATTTATGTCAGTCTTGCATTTTAGTATCATGATTAAGAAAATGGTTTTAGCAACATTTCATCACTGGAGATTTAAGGTTTTTCAAATAATTTCTTAGTGACACCCTCACATATCTAAAGATATCTATCTGCAATTCTAGTCATTCTTAACACAGTACTTAATATGCAATGAACAATACTGCTTACTCATAATGTATCAGTAAATAAAGGTGAAGGATATGAAATTTTAATGATTACTTATTTTTCTTTCAAAATATCACCTTTAAATTTTTCATTATTCCAAAATTACAGTCAGGTTAGGCTACAGGCCTGTGAGACCGGATAATGAACACAGTAATGACCATAATGACCACAACATATTTTCACTAAAGTTGATCTCCAGGGCCAGTTTCATAATGATAACTTCAGCTAAGGATCCATTTATTCCATCTTTATCTAGTCTCCTTCTTTCCCACCGTTACCCCTACATTAAGGGGTCGGCTGTCTTTATCTAGTTATAAACCTCAAACAGATACAATAAGCATCATTCATAAATATAGCAATTTAATCCATTCACAGAAAACTGATCACGCATACAGAGCTTTGCTTATGGACAGTATTTCAATTATCCAGTTAGTTGGTAAGGGAAATTTACTGCTTACAGAATAAACTTTTTTCAACTGCATAAGTTCTATTGCTGTCTATATCAGTAATTACAAATCAATACAGCCTGTAAGAGTTATTGGCACTCTATCCCCATGACAATCGAGAAACAAAGAACTTTACTGATAAAATAGACATGGGGTAGTAATAAAGTCCAAATTGTTGAGCTGAATGAAATTTGAACAGCCAGCAAACAGCAGCACCATCATTTTTCAAAGTACATATGCGAAGGGAAGTAAAATGTGTAAAAAAGGATAATCCTACAAAAACTCACTGTGTACATATACTAAAATACACAGTAAAGTATGCAAAAACAGTACCCAATGACATGTAATAGCTTCAAAGAAAGCATTGCTCTGAAATCTGGACTTACGCATATATACATTTTTCTATATTGAATGGAATTATGGCAAACTTTTGCCCATATCCCTATGAACAATCACACAATTACAGTTGAATATAAGAATAATTATATAAGCAATAGCAGTACTCTGGATTGAAGTCATAACAATGGGGAAGTAAAAATTTGTCATCAGGGATAAACCAGGCCAAATGCAATCTACAATTTTATTAATCAACTGTATCTCACTTACAGACACAAGATATAAAAGTTCATCCCTGTTAAACTTCTACATTACCAACTAAATATATCACTACTACAAAAGACAATAATTTATAAAAAATACAAAACTATTTAATGTATTTTGTAGAAGCTATAGCAAAGCATAAGTACAAGAAAGCTTTAACATACAGATTTTATTATTCAGGTAGAATAATCATCACACAGCTTATGAAAACAAACTTCAGTGAGACAGTGATGTACTTTCCTATTACATGTATCATATGTAATTGCACAACAGGCATGCTTCTTTTCTAATGTGAATTAAGTTTACGTGACCTATTCACTCTCTCCTGAGATTATTAAGTCTGGCTTGAATGTCATCATCAGCAGCATCAGCAACTGCTACTGGTGCCTTGCTGGCAGTAGTAGCACCAAGAGTACCTCCAGTTGAAGGCAAATCGCTTAATCCTTCTGTCATCTGTAGACCCAGTTCGTCTAGGACTTGTGATACAATTGCATCACTGAAATAACAAGGTATAGTGAATGAGAGAGATGATGACGTCCAACAATTGCTTGCTACAGGGCTTGACACAGTTATCACTGTACTATCTGCCTTGCTCTTATTACTAAGGTTATCCTTCTTCTTTGAAGCATACAAGTTCAGCTGGGTTCTATGAAGAGTGACTCCTAAGGCCTTACTATCTCCCTTGTGATACATACTTCAGTGACCATTCAAACATTTAATTACTGCTCATGAATTCTTTACAACACCTATTATCATTCCAATCACCAAAGTGAATTCTGTACCGCAAGTTATTATGTACAGCAAGTTAAAGGTAAATTCCACTTCTTTTGCCATATTTTAATTGGTGCATTAGACTGTCACTGGTAAATCTGAATATCATTCAAGAAGTTTTCAAAGCAATGAGAAGGGCTGGAGAACAGGCCTTATTAGCCAGACTGTCACCTTAAAATCTTATGTATTCTTTCATAAATATTATTAATTAACTGTCTCTATTATACCCATTCTTATTGTTTTTTACAATGGGTTTTGTCTCCCTCATATAATGTTTGTGTCCCTCATATAATATAAGTTTTCATTATCAGAATGGATGAAATTTTATAACCTTGGACACTACCAACCCAACTGCACAATGAAGCAAAACAACCAAGATTTTACAGCTTTAAATTTAATCTTCAATGAATTAGTCTAAAATTTTTCTTTTATCTCAATAAATCAATTTATGCATTTCTATGAAGTCAGTTTCACTTCTAGTTGACTTACTACCATACTAAATTTTCTTCCTCTTGCTTAAAACTCCTCTTCTTTATTACTTATAACATATATGATAATGATTTTCTATATATTCTTTCAGTGTCATGAATTTTAAACTTATCTACTACATCAACGAATTCTTTATCACTAAACTAGAAAGCTTTCCAAATTTCTTATTCTAATAACTACCCACACTCATCTAGCAACAGCATAGTATTACTTACCCTAAATTCACATATATTTGTCAAGAAATTAAAATAAGCAATAAACAACATTCATCTGGAAGTCACTTAACTGGAATTAGTGAATGTCAGTGTAAAAAATTCAAGGGTTAATCTAACCTAGGCTATGATAAAAGCCTTCATAGCCACATCTATTCAGTATATATGTGATTTTTATAAAATTAATCCCCTGAAATCAGTTAACATACAAGTAAATAGGTCAGCAGTGTAGATGTTTTAAGTAATGAAGTGATAGTTGTTCTGACCCCTAATCTCCATCTGCTATGCAAGCTCTGGGTTTTTGCTTAAAATCATTAGCGCGTGCACAGTAGTAAAACTGAAGAACAAAAAACAAGTCAGTGCCACTTTTAAATCTCACATAGCTAGCCTGCAGAGCCTGTTCTTAAAAATTACATTAGTGTAAACTTAGTGTATACATACTTCATCTAAATAACTACAATTGACAATATTCAATGATCAGACAGACTGTAAATGTTAAAAAACTATGACTGTGAGGGACTGGTTTTCAAGGCTCGACTTACCTTCAGTGCATAACAAACAACCAGATAAAATCTGTAAAACTGTTATTGGTGTCCTAATCTCTCCAAATTCAGAAAATGGATTATGTTAATTTACTAAAAAATATAGCCATGTCAAATGAGTGTGAAGACGAAAAAATTAGATAAATTTGTTTCCTTTATATTCAATGAAAGTATCACAAACCATCAGTGAGTTTAATCTTCTGTTTTGGTCCTTAACTTTAATATTTATTTTTCAAAAATGACGGGTTTTGGAGAGAATAAAAAAATCACAAATACTGTGACAATATTGTACTCTATCTAGTGATCTGGCATGGAGGCTTATAGTGTATTAAGTATTTCAAATATTATAATCCTCTTACCATTACATGAAAAGAATTAATATTGGCACAGTGATAGAGTATAAAGATCTTAAGGCAAGACAGTTCGGGCCCTTGCTTACAGCAACTGCCTTGGTTTTCCATTCATCCCTCTCACAAGATGTGGCAACAGTGCACAGGTCACCCATTTGCCCCATTACTTGTCAAGAATGTGCATGTCAAAATATTCATCATAAATTAACATGCTTTTCATAATGGAAAGTGGGTGGGTTTGAGGGCTCACATCAGCTACAAAAGTAGGTTTTTCTTGCATCAAAACCTGTTTTTTTATAGAGTAACCCATGTTCATCTTCAAAGGAGCTTACATAAGAAAATGACAGGTGAAAACATGGCTTAGCTCCTGATAAATAAATCCCAATCCCAATAATTCAAATTAAAATAATGTCAGCGGTAAATTCAGAAAGTTATTACCCACTTTCTTTACTCAAGATACCCATTGGGGTTTGACAATAAAGAATAAGAAAAAAATATGACAAATTTTCTAAGAGAATTTGTATTTTTCATAGCTACAAACCTGAGGTCTTAACAATAGGATAATTTCTAAAAAAGCAGATGAAAGCAAGGAATCTTGTGGTATCTGGCAACGCATGCGTAGATCGGGTGAAGAGTGGTCAAATATCGATCATCTACTCCAGTCTTTCCCAACTCAGGATGACTTAACAAAAAGAGGGGCGGCTAGAGGCGGGCAGTATAACGTTAAGACCTCAGGTTTGTAGCTATGAAAAATACACATTGTCTTAGAAAATTTGTCATTTGTTCACACGCAAACAAACCCTCGGTCTTAACAATAGGATAGACTCATACTTGGAGGGAGGTATAAGACATCCTAGACCGGCTTGGGGCCTACCCACCAGTTCAGCTCTCAAAAGAAATTGTTCTTAGAGAGGGACTAAAGCCCGTTGAGAAACTAGATACACTAAAATCTAACCACTCAGAACCTGAGTGACGTACAATGATATATGGGATAACCATTGTATAGGGAACCAAAGAGAAACTTTGACTGTCCAAAAACAAACCAGGGCACTAGGGTTTGTAGTACTCCTGACTCCTCCTTGCCCAGGAGCGGAGCCCATGCTACTAAATAGTGGGTAAGAAATTGTATACTGCACGACTACACTACCAGTATGACTACCTCACTCACCTGTATCAGACCAGTCCAGCAAATGACGTGTCAATTCCTTAAACCGCCCGAAGGAAGATGGAAAGGTACAAGAGAAAGAAGGAGGCCAGCCATCTCACTCATTCTCTCATCCACACAATCATCTTAGGTAAGATACAAAGGTGCCCCATTAAGGGCAACCATGAGTTACACAACCTGTTGGGCAGCCACCACAGGACCCAGGGAAAACGTGTCCATAGATCTGTGGGCAACATCCTTAAGATAGAATGAGGTGAACGTGGACTGACGTAACCAAGTACCAGCGCTCGGCACTCTATGTACAGCCAAGTTCTTTTTGAAAGCCAGAGAGGGACCAATACCCCTAACGTCATGTGCTCTAGCCTGCACAGACGTGGTGATGGAATCATCAAGAGTCAAGTATGCCTGTCTGATGGCTTCCCGTATCCAAAAAGAAATAGTATTCTTAGACACCTCTTTCTTTGTACGGCCTGTACTGACAAAAAGTCTGCGGCAGCCTGGTCTAAGGTGCCGAGTCCTTTTAAGATAGTAACGCAGGGCCCGGACAGGGCACAACAAAAGCTCTTGAGCATCACCACCCACAAAGTCAGTCAGTGATGGAATGGAAAATGAAGCGAACCTGTCATCATGCACCGAGGGATTTTGGGTCTTGGCCACGAATTCCGGAACAAATTCGAAGGACACTGACTTCCAACCCCTGGTGTGCTTCACCTCATAACTTAGACCGTGGAGCTCTCCTACCCTTTTGGAAGATGCCAAAGCCAAAAGGAAAACTGTCTTGAGTGTCAGGTTCCTATCAGATGAGCTTTGCAAGGGTTCATATGGACTCTTAGTCAAGCTCTTAAGCACCAAGGAAACATCCCATGTTGGGGACTTGAGCTCTCTAGGAGAAGATGACTGCTCAAACCCCTTAACTAGCAGGAAAAGTTCCCAGGAAGAGATGTCGATACCCTTCAGGCGTAACACCAAACTCAGAGCCGACACGGACAAACGTTTCTCGTCTCTGAGGAAGGTTAAAAAGTCTGCTATTCGCTGAATAGAGGTCGCGAGTGGAGAAAAACCCCGTTTACGACACCAATCACAGTAGATCGCCCATTTGCCTTGGTAAACTGCGGAGGTTGACTTCCTAAGACTGCTAGACATGTGTCCCAGCTGACTTCTGAGAAAAGCCTCTCTCTCAGAGGAGATAGTTGATAGCCTCCAACCGTGAAGAGACAGGGACTCTACTGACAAGTGGAACCTTTCTGCATGGGGCTGACACAGGAGATGCTGCCAAGGCGGAATCTCCCTCGGAATCTCCAACAACAACGATAGCAGATCTGAAAACCATTCTGCCTGAGGCCACAGAGGGGCCACCAGAGTCATTCTAAGACCCTGTGAACCCAACAGCCTGTTCAGAACCTGATGGATCAAACAAAACGGAGGGTAGGCATACACCTCCAAGTTGTTCCAGGGATGTTGGAATGCATCTTCTGCCAATGCCAAGGGATCTGGGACCACTGAACAGAACGCCTCCAGCTTCCTGTTGTAATGTGTCGCGAAAAGGTCCAGCATGGGTCTTCCCCAAATCTGGAAAAGCCTGTCCGCCACCACTTGATGAAGGGACCACTCTGTGCCTAAGATCTGATCCTGGCGACTAAGTTTGTCTGCAACCATGTTCCGCTTCCCTGGGATATACCTGGCTGAGAGCTCTACCGAATTGCTGATTGCCCACTGGTGAAGCTCGACGGTCAAGGCATGAAGTTGCTGAGAAACTAGGCCTCCCTGTTTTTTCATGTAGGCTACCACCATGGTGCTGTCCGACATGAGAACGACAGAGTGACCCTCTACCATCCCCCGAAACTCCTTCAGACCCAGGAAAGCCGCCTTCAACTCCAAGATGTTGATATGCTGCTGCTTGTCCTCTAAACCCCAAATGCCTGAAGCGATGAGGCCGCCTAAGTGCGCGCCCCAACCTGCGAGGGAGGCGTCCGAGAACAGAAGGAAGTCCGGAAGGAGAGAACGCACAGGGACGCCCTTCAATTGATTCTGGTTGTCCAAGCACCAACGAAGGTCTTCTCTCACTTTCAAAGACAGTGGGACCATAAACAGGGGAGAGTCCCCTGCCAGAGACCAGAATTCCCCCAGTATCCATTGCAGAGACCGAAGATGAAGACGCCCACGAGGGACCAGCTTCTCCAGGGAAGATAGCACTCCCAGAAGAACCTGCCACTTATGAGCTGACTGATGTGACTTTGAGAGGAAGTTGCGCGCCACAGCCCGCAACTTCTCCAATCTTTGATCCGACGGGATAACTCTCGCCACTGTCATATCGATGACCATGCCCAGGTAGAGAATCCTTTGAGTGGGTACGAAGTTCGACTTTTCCTGGTTGACTAATATGCCCAGGTCCAGACAGAACCGAAGAAGAACGATCCCTGTCTTGCAGCAGCTTTTCCCTGGAAACTGCCAGACCAACCAATCGTCGAGGTACCTCAGCAAACGGATCCCCTGAGCATGGGCCCAACTTGACACGAGAGAGAAGACCCTTGTGAACACTTGAGGGGCTGTGGTCAACCTGAAGCACAAGACTTTGAACTCGAAGATCTTGTCCGCCAGAGAGAAGTGAAGGAACTTCATGGACGTGGGATGAACAGGGATTTGGAAGTATGCGTCCTTCAAGTCTATCGACAGCATGAAGTCACCTTCCCTCACGGCTGCCAACACCAAGCGCAGGGTCTCCATCTTGTCAATCACCGGCCTCCATCCTCCTGACACCTTGGGCACCAAGAAGATGTGACTGTAAAAACCCGGGGACGGACGCACTACTTCCTCTATCACATCCTTGTCCAGCATTTTCTGCACTTCCTCCTGAAGAGCCAAGAACTTCAGAGAATCTGGGGGATACGTCTTCCTGAGCCGCGGCTTGTCCGACAGAGGAGGAGAGAAGTCGAATGGCAACAGGTATCCCACCCGAAGGACATCTACCACCCACTTCTCTGCCCCGTAACACTGCCACTTGGCCCAATGGCCAGCCAGGCAACCCCCCACCCATGGCACAGGAGAGGGAGAGGCGCCCAACCTACCGACGGCCCCCTTGACCTCTGCCTCTAGGCCCTCTTCTTAGTTTAAAGGAACGAGAGCAAAAGGGGCGTTGATCCTGAGACTTGGGCTGTGTCGAACGGGAAGGCCCTGTCAAACTCGAGGTCCTCGATGGCCTACCAGGCGACGATCTCCTTGATTGCTGCTGGACCAGGGGAGGAGGGGGGGCCAAACGTCTCCGAGGGCGGGGTTCTGATTTAGACACGGTTTGGTGCACCAGTTGGTCCTTGGTGTCAGCCCGACGTCGGTCTATCGCATTGTCGAGTTCGGTTCGTGGAAACAAAAATTGCGATTCTAACAGATCACCGTTCCTCAAGGCCAGCAAAGACTCGGTGTCGAGCAACCTCTCCATCCTAAGACAAAGCCGCGTCCCTCCTAACCAGAAGAAGATTAGCCCATAAATTGGCACCAAGGTGAGCCAAATAAGAAAACGCCTTGCCCCCGGATCGCAAAAGACTGGCAAGCAAGGCGGTACTCACCAACCCATCAGGGGACCTGTCAGAAGCCATCTTGGCAATCACCACAGACCAGAGGTCCAGCCAAGAAACAGTCAGCAACATGGAGGCCCCCGTAGATTCCAAAGCTAAGGCACCTTGCGGAGATAAGGACGGAGCCACTGACCTCACCTGTTCCAAAGCCAAACCCGGCTTCAGGCGAATGACGTCTGGGTTAAGGTGGCGTGACAACAAAAACACAGAGCTCGTAGCATAGTACTTCTTATGTCTTGTGAGAGGTGAGGGTAGGAGTTTGGTAGAGCCTCTAGAGCAAAGTGAACCGTCCCGGTCAGAAACAGAGAAGCTAACCTTCTGCAAGACCGACTGAATGTGCCCTGACAACGGCAGCTGGAGAGATGATTTGGGGTCCTGAGCAGTTCCCACCAAGGGTTCCAAGCAAGGAGTGTAAGATGATCGAGCCTGAGTTCTACTTTCCAAATTGTTGAACCCACGAATGAGATCAACAACCTCCGAAAAGGAAGACAGAAACTCCTGCGTGTCCCCTTCTTCCTGCTCTGGCACCGGTGACCGATGACAAGAAGGATGTGTAGGCTCCTCTAACGCGTTTTCTTCGCCAAAATTCACAGATGGGTTAGTAGGCAAACAGTCTGAAACCCCTACTAGCCTATCTGGGCTGGGTCCAAGCGCCAGCCTCCGAGAAAGACCCACTGTAACATTAAGCACATCGCTTACCTCAACAGGTGACTCCAGACGTCCATGAACAGACACGGGCGTGGCGGCCGTATGTATCAGAGTTGGGGGGGAAACTCGAGCACTCGAGACTGACGGAGAATCCCTTATGGTAGAAGACTTGGAAGCAAGCAAACACTCCGGCTGCACCACAACCGTGCTCACTACCTTCGACCTCTTGACAGGCACCTTCAGATCTTTATGGCGACGAATAGGCCTGGGAGAGGAAGGAGCCCTACCATCATGTGCACGGATGGGGGAAGTTGCAACATGCTCACGATGTGCAAGGACGGGTGGGGGGTGGGGTAGATGCATGTACGAGATTCGGCGGTGAAGCAACCCCTGCAGAACACACATCAATAACTCTGTGACAGCACTCTCGGGAACACGTCTGTGTTGTTTCTCCCTCGGCGGCGAAGGAAGGGCAAAGTCCTTAGCCTTCCAACACTTAATACGCCTACGAGGCATAGAGGGGGAAGAGGGAGAGGAAGACAGCACTAGCTCTTATGCGCACTCTTCTCGGAAGGCGGGGACGAAGCAACGCTTTTCCTACCAGTCCTCCCTTCCAATAAGGCAGCCAACTTCACATCTAAAACAGAGTCCAGCCTCTGAAGCACTGCCTGGCATATGATCTCGGACTGATGTGCCAAAGAAGGTTCCGAAGACAAGGAAGGGAGATGTTTCGAACTGGGCGGCAGAGATGACGTCAAGGCTAAGAGAGGCAGCTCGGAGGAGGCAACTGGGAGATACGTCATCGATGAGAGTGACGCCACAAGCGGTGGTGACGTCACGACTTCCCCTCTGAGCGAGGGGGAAAGAGACGCCACTGGCGGAGGAATACACAAAGATGGGCCCCGTGACGACAACAACGGGGCTGACGCAGCAGCATCACTCCGAGACAAGGCGGCAGCAGACACCGGCGGAGCAATACAAGATGGCCGACTGCTCCCACCCATGGAGATGAGGCTGGGAGGGGGGGAATGGCCTGGCTGGACTGGGGAAGGGGGGTGCGAGCCTCCACAAAATGTGCTAGCAACCCCCCCAAAGACGGGGTACCCCTAGCCCAAGCGTCTTTTAAAATCACCGCCATTTTGGACACCTCTGACTCTGGAAGAGAAGAGAATGATGAAAAAACCTCACCATTTCTCGGAAACCGAAAAAACTCCCAAGGAAGAGGGGACTTACATTACAAATATTACCTCCCTGGCGACCTCCTGATAACTTCCATCGACGAATCAATGGGAAGGAAAAAGGAAAAGGAAGGAGAAGCAGGGGCAACGTTACTATGGGAGTTGACTACTGCAGAAGACGAAACATCGGGAATAGGAGCGAAGCCCTCCCAAGAAGGAAGAGTGGAGACTCTCCGATGTTCCCTCTTACCATAAAACTTCCTCCACTGCTCCAAAGGCCATGCCCGGCATTCCGTACAAGGATTCGTAATTGTACAAAAATTGGAACGATGCCTACTGCAAGTGATGTGAGGGTCCGTCGCTGACGAAGCCAAGAAACGAGAACATGGGAATCCAGGAATTCCGGGGCACCAACGCTGACGTCGAGAAGGAGCAGAAGAAGCCATAATATTAGGAAAAAACACACACAAACACACTAAAGGAACGAAACGGGCAAAAACCGGGAAAAAAGCCAAGAGAGGAAAAACCCAACTCCCGTCCAGGCGGTAAAGAAAAAGACTGAAGTAGATGATCGGTGTTTGACCACCCTTCACCCGATCTACGCATGTGTTGCCAGATACCACAAGATTCCTTGCTTTCATTTCTAGGCGCTAGAAATGATCCTATTGTTAAGACCGAGGGTTTGTTCGCGTATGAATAAACATAAAACTATTTACACGTACTATCTACTGACGTTCTAAAGTGACTTAATTACATCATGTTTGGCTGCAGAATTATTAAGCTTCTCTCAGCAATATCTCAGCATGACCACCACATCAATGACCTTATGGATTTTCAGGAATACTGCCTCTGATGATCACCCCGTACACTTGGAGACTTCTTCGAAAGAAATATTTCCGAAGAAAGCCAAAGATGTACTGACCTTCTGGATGCCATGCAACTTAGGAAAAGAGTGAGGGTCTGCCTCTTCAATTAGGCACACCACAATAATTCTCAGCCCATGTAGAGGGAGTGGTTTGTTCTTGCTAGGGTGAAGGAAAAGCAAATCATTTGAGCCATTTGCTGTGTCATCTAAGTAAACCTTGAGTGCTTGAACTGGGCATAATGTTTCATCTCTAATAATGAGTTCCTTTATCAGGACAGTGGGCAGATTTCCTCTCTAAAGGGTCTTCAATCTTGGCCAGGAATGACAGGCCAAGAGATAACAGCAAATGCCAGCTAGGTGTGTATGTGATGAGACGTTGTTCCAGTCTAAGAGAGCACAGTTCACTAATCTGAACTCCTGATGCCAAGGTGGTCAAGATCACATTATGTATGGAGCAGAGTTGTAATTGCATCAGGCCCACTGAATCAAGGGGATGACAGGAGTCTAAGAACTTTATCCAGGGATTAGGTAATTAAACGTCTTGTAGTGCAAACCAAAGAAGGGAAATAACTTCAATACTAGAATCAATTCCAAAACCTTAAAGCATGGGTCCACACAATGCTATTTTGTATGCTCTAACTGTTGTAATTGTAAGACACTTGAACTCAAAGAGATATATCAGAAAATGTAAAACTGTTTCAAAAGAGTTTGGGCTTCCAGTGTGGAGGTAACCTAGGCAACTTTCCATATGGACTACATACTATTCTCGGATGGATGATGGACTACTATTGTCGGATAGATGAAGTCTATAGTTATGCAGCAGTTACCTAGCAATGTTAGGTAATAATCTTTATGTTAAACTAGATTTTAAAAATTCACACATCGTGTGTTTGGGATACAGTAGGCGGTCATGGAATTCATTTCCTCACCCACTGTCGTGGCAAAGGGAACCAATGACTGTTCTGCCACTTTACAGCCACTACATAAGTTATTCTGTTGAATGTTAGCAGTTCATTCATAACCTTTGAAATCTGAAACAATGCAGAAAAGAAGTGGATCATCCTCCATTTATCCCAGTCTTGTAGGAATGAGTCTCTTGCTATTGCCTGATTGTCCAGGTTCAGAAATACATACACTTGATGTTGATGGTTCTTGCATGTGGCATTCAGATCCACTTCCAGACGTGGAAGCATGTTGGCAATATTTGAAAAGAGGGTTTTCCAACGTCCACTCTGTTGACGTTACCATGCACCTCAAAAGGGAGTCTGCTATTACAATGAGAAACCCTGTGAGATGAATAGCTGACAAGTACCATTTCTTGCCTGAGCCATCCATAGATTAGACACCATAACTGTATTGAGAGGGGATGAGTGAGAGCCCAACCTTTTGATACAAGTCACTGCTGTCGTCTAGGACCAACTCAATGTAGGTCCTTTTTGGAAGACCCATCAACTCCTGGAAATTCAGAACAGATAACCATCTTCCTGCTACCTGGTAACCCTACAAATGGCCTCCCAACCTGCCAAGGATGCACCCATGTGTATCATTACTGGCACGGACAGTGAATCAGTTCAACCTGTTTTGTCAGAGATCCCTTACAGGTCCATGGATGGAATATCTTCCCAACTATTGAACTTTGCAGATGAAGGCAATTGCAAAGCCTTTTCCTGGCAAGCAAGTCACACCATGTTTACATCTTTCAGTGGCAGCCTGAGGATTGGCTCTACCACAAATGCAAACTATAACGGGCACAGGAAGCCTTCCATCTGTCATAAGGATAAACTGAACTCTGTGAGGAACCTTTAAGGTCCTTCCTTATTCTGATTCACTGGAGTGTGTTGACTACCACTCTTAGGCTTATTAACAACTCTTCCTTGATAGCTCCCTAGAATAGCCAATTGTCAAGGTGGGCCACCATTTGAGTTCTTAGCCAACTATTGCTGTTAAATTCCTAAAAATTCTCAAGGAAATATTTAGCTTTCAACCTGTACATTTCATTCCTTATCTGAAACTCTAGGAAGGGGCAGTAAGGAATGGTGATAGGGACTTACCAGTGCGCATCTTGCAGATTGACAGAGATGGTCCAAGTCCCACGTGATGTGAGAAACCATACTTGGGCTATAGTAGTCATCCAGAACTTATGAGAAATCAAAGTTTCTTGGGGACACTGAAATGGTATGCCTGATGAGTCTTTTTTTTCTATGAAATATAGAATTCAAGCCAAAGGCCAAGCACTTGGACTTATGAGGTCATTCAATGCTGAGAGGGAAACTGACAATAAAAAGGTTTGAAAGGTATAACAGGAAGATATCATCGCAGCTGCGCTATAAATCAATTGTTAGGAGACGTTGGATAGTAAGACGGAAGAAAGTAAATATGAAAGGAGAGACGGTAAAAGGGATGAAAGAGATTACAGCTAGGGGCCGAAGGGATACTGCAAAGAACCTTAAGTAGTGCCTACAGTGCACGCATGAGATGCACTGATGGCACTAACCTCCTACGGGGCCAAGGTATGGTGAAGCCTAATAACATCAAAAGTAGGATAAAACCTTGTGCCATCCTACAAATAGACAAAATAAATATTGCTTACCTTTCTTCTTCATCATCTTCATCACCCATAGCATCATCAATAACATCATTCATCATTTCTTCCTTCATGTCCATGATCTCAGTCTGTTTTTCAAACTCTTGCATTATCTGCTGTATTTGAGGAAGTTTCAGCTGCCTGAAGTAAAAATAAATTCTCAGTTTGCTATATAAACAAAGTAATTCTGACTCAAAGTTATCCATCTAATATCTTAATCAATACTATTTACTTTCTAAGAGAACAGATTTTACCTTAAAATTACATGAAATCAAAATGAATTGGTTACATTACAAAATATTCATCATCACCATTAATGTTTTGCACCCCAGTTTCCATTACAGGATTGTATGAGAAATTAAATTTTTTCACTCACTTCCATCTTGTACACACTTTACCTGAATGTCTATCTGGTTTAAGTCTTCATCAATCCCTTAACCCATCTTACTTCTGTACTTATTTCCATGTCCCCTACTTTCTGACTAACTGCTCCTCATTCTTTTTCAACACATGTCCAAACCACCTTAGTCTATTTTCCAAAATTTTTCAAAAGAGCCTTTCACCCTCTTCAGATATTATATTCTCTATTGGTCCCTCTATCACACCACACCTTTAAAATATTTGTTTTTTATAAAATGAAGGTTACCTAAGGTGGGACATCAAGCAGAAAGTAAACAAGAAAGAGTGTGCCTAAAACTCATTTTATATCTAGCACCACAAGGGAAAATCGAACAGGGACATTTTAATGATAATAACCAATTATGTACATATACCTATAATTCCCTCTCTCCCCATTAACATCCTAAACTTTCCTTTTAATTTTTGTTCACTGCCTTCTGCTAATCCTCATTTACCTTTGGATGATTTCTCTTCCTAAATCAACTTTGTGCCTCACTTTTACTGTTTATTTTCTTCCCATTTGCAACTTTGCATTTGTTTATATGTTTATAACTGCTCAGGTATTTGACAGTTTCTGTCACTGAACTGGCTACATAAATCTGATACAATTGACATTGCAGGAGACTGAAGATATTGCGCAACACTTCATTTAATTATCACTAACAGTAATACTTTGTATGCATTATGTATACAGTAGGCTTTTAAATCATACATGATCTCAATTTAAGCTCTACCTACATTCAAGAGTTGCCAGATTTCAATTGTTTAACACCAAATGACTGATATTAAACAGAACTGTTGAATACATCCTGTGGGCAACAATATATATTATGCACTAGCTTAACAAGACCACTAAGTGACCAACTTCACAGTAGTTACAATTCAAGCATGGTAAAGTGACAAGTTTGACAACTACTCTGTGGTAGCTAGATGCCAAGGGCATGCTTTGAAGATTATTTAGTTTTACCTATACTGTGCTGCTTAGGGCACACTGTAAGCATTAATCCCACATGGCATATGAAAAGTACAGTACTCAAGTACGTAGATTGAAATTTAGGGCAGAACATATTTAATGGAAGACACCTAAAACTATCCTTTCCACAGAATATAACCCTCAATGCATTATTCATTGGGCAATTTAATTCTTAAAATAAATACTAATCATGTAGAGAGGACTTACTTGTTCATATTCATCATGGCTTTCGTAACCCCTTTCATGGCTTGAGCCATGGCATTCTGACTCTTCAATGTCGTAATTTTCAAAGATACTGCTTGAATCTGGGTGCGCATCATCATGAACTTCTTGGCATAACGCCTAGTTCGAACCAAGTCTTTTGCCATCACTTTAACTGCATCCTGCAAGTAAAGTAGCACCTCTCTTTAAAGACATTATATGTACCACCTGGAATATCTTTAACACATGTCTTTGACACCTTAACACATGTCTTTAACAGGTGTCAAACACAATAGTCAAAACACTTACAAAATCTATGGACTCTTTACTGAGTTTTGTTTGAATGAGCTACCTAATGGAAACTTTTTTGATCAAAGAATGCTATAAGTTCAGGCTGGTTCTGTCATTAAAGCTTGAATACAAGGTATTACAGGCATGCATGTTTGTGTTATGGTAACTTAGGACTTTTACTGTATTGGTGGAACTGTTTGGAAACAGCCAGGAAAAAAATAATAGATAAAGCAACAATGGTAGCAGAAATATGAGCTGGAGTAGTAGGAGTGGTACTGGTAAGCAGTGGGCAAGAACCCAGCCTGGCTCTCATTAGTGCATCATCCAAATGAAGAAGAACTCCTTAATGGTTAGTAACAAAATGCTCAAGTGACTTAGAGATTTCACACATCGTGCAGGTGAAATCAATTCCAGGATATTCCTCCTGTTATGATTAATATCAGTGAGACTGGATGAGCACCCCAGCGTTTTTAACATACTCGTGCAGCCTTTCATGCTTGAAACTACTATCACGACTACAATTCAATGGCTTTCCATTTAATTACTATGAAAAATTTATTAACTTTTCCCAGCCATATAGCAGGGCATTCATAAATCACAGTTACTTTCTTCTCTTAAAAGTAATGGAAATTATCTTAAAAACAAAGATTATCTTTGTTTTATCTTTTTTCTTGGATGGAGAGATATACACATTCAATTAAAATGAAATACACTTGAGTAATTTTTTTGTTACAAAACATTAAGAACTTGTATACTGTATACATAATTTACCATTTGTCCCATTTTTGCCATCTTCTTGATATCAGCAATAATCTTCTTTTCCTGTTGTTCCATCTTTGATCTTTCTCTGTCAAGATCTCGCATCGCTTTGTTTAGTGCCCGCTGATTCTTCCTCAGCATCTCCTCCGGCGTCATGCGCCGACCAAATAACCATTCAAGAGGCATGTTCGATGAGCTGAAAACAGGATATGAATAAGGCATTCTGCATACGAAAGATCACATAATATACAAAATGTTGAATATTGAATGATATACAACTTACACTTCAATCAAATCTCAAATTACTGTCACATATTTAACAAGTTATGAGAGCCCCTCCCCCAAAAAATCAAAAAAATTATAAGACTCTGGAACCATCAGGAACCATGCACAAAGCAGCTGCAGATCTATACACTGAGGAATCAACTTGATTACATATATGTACATAGATGTACTAAAGGAGATTGGACTAATAAAATACGAAAAAGAGTATTACATCAGTATTATTTAAAAGAAAAATACAGTACATTACAATGAGAAATTCACAGAGAAGTAAAACTGCTGAAGCACAATGAGGATATGGGAGATGGTCCTGGAAAGATGGTTGAAAAAGATTTTTGAGAGTTAACAACTTTTATTTTGGTTTTATCCTTAAAAACATAGTTATAACTTGTAGATCTTGAGAGGCCCGGCAATTAGAGGGCATTACAGTCAAAGGTACCAGAAAAACTTGTTCAGTGAGTGGTGTAAAGTAATTATTAAATCATATCATAAAATCTAAATTAAAGACTGGTCCTTGTACAGCTTATCACAGTGATAGAGAAAACTACATAATGCAGAAAGGAATGTTCTTCGGAACTTGAGTAGGCAAATAACCTTAGGTTGATGGCTGGATCAGAGAGGCAGTCTCAGAAATGTTCAAAAGATGGAAGGACTGACGGAAGAGAAGACTGCAAAATTAATGTATAATCAAAATATATAAAATTTCTTATGAAAGTTTATTTTGTATAAGCCCATTACTTTACTGTAGGCAAATTCTTAAGGTCTGCAGATCTCCACACACACTCCAGACCTCTACAAGACAATGACTTTCACATGGTCAGGTAAGCCATCCAGGCTCTAATACTCCTCTCTCATAGAAAAGTCACTCTGTGTTGTTGCGATGTTCTCCTTGAAAGATGTGGAGTCAGGAAAGGGTCCTTCCACTTCAACTGGTGTGACATGAAGTGGATTTCTTATACTGGAATGTTAGGACCTAGCAGCTTCTAACAAAAATATCTTCAAAATGAGACCACACTTGATAACCTTCAACCACACGAGGTTTTTTGTAGTATGTTTGAAAATGAGGCTGACAGAGTAGCTTCAGCCAATCTGGCAACTATCTTGGGTGGTCCATTAGCACTGTCCAAATCTCCAGATACCAGGATTGTTGAGGCCAATAATAAAATATTGGTGTTGAGGTCACTGTGTATGACAATCAAAGCATGGTGCTGTAGTTTGGAACCTTTCTGTTAAAATGAATGGTGAAAAACCCTACCAGTAGAATGCCCCACATTTTCCAAAACTTTTTGAATGTCCTGCTCAAGATATCTGGCACCCCTCTGGTTTTCCCTTAAAGCAAATCTGAATATCAAGATGTTCTTTCTTCAACCCATAAGAGGATCTGGAGAGCTGGTTGGTACACTGACGATGATTTGGTTCCCCTTCATTCTTTGGATAGATTATTACTGTGGAGTTGTCCAACACCAGGCCCATTACTTTTCAAGCACAACACTTTATGTCCTAGTAGGTTTATATGGTCTCTCATGCTTCCTGAGAACAGTGGCCCAAAGCAATGAAGTCCTACATATGAATAGCCCAGCCATCCTTAGAGGCATCCATGAATAGCAATAGGTCTAGAGGAAGAAGAAAGAGTGGCACAGGTTTGTGGTTGTAACTTCAAACAGGTCAAATGGCCCACAAACTTCAGCCACAGCTTTGCTGGTGGTGATGAGACAGTTATTCCTGCAGCCCATGGATTTTGTCCTAAATTGGACATTGTTCTAAGTGAGACTACCTAACTCCATACATAAATGAACCGTTTGTTTTTATTGGCACAAAATATAAATTTCCAGCTGACCATTAATTCCATCAACTCAAGTTGATGAGGCCTCTTAGGTGAAGGTGACAATGCCTTGATCAGCTACAGCTGGCCTAAAACACTGCTTTGTATTGGTAAATCCTGCCCTGCCAAGAAAACTAAAGGAATATCCTCATAAGAACTGAAAACGGAAGCCTAAAAATGAGGATCTTTCAGGTCTAACAATGTTAAAAAATTACCTCCCAGTTGGACTGTCATACTGACACTAAAATCTCATACTGTTTGACCTAAACACTCAATATAATTATCATAATATAAAGATAGTGCCAAATTATATATGTATAAGAAAATTCATAACTCATTATCTTAAGCTAAACTATACCTAAACAAGTGCAAAGCTAAGCCCACCACCATAAAATCATAAATACAATGAGAATAATTATTACCGAAGGAAACATTGCTACCATGAGTGACAACTAAAACAATACTTCTCTAACTCGAAAGCATTTGCCAATTCAGTTTATATATAAAGTTAAAATCTATAAAGAAAACTAGCTAAATGCTACAGAAACTTTATGAAATAAGGAGGAAAAATGAAATTTTAGTGAGTGATAAACAAAGTCAAATGTAAGGAAGCCACACAGTAAGAGGCCAGTTTCTATGAGAGAGGGTTGGTGAGGTGTTCTTCCTGAATTCTATACTGTCTCCAGAGACCTACAAACTGCAGGACCAGGCTATTGTAAAGTAATGAGTTTGTGTCCAATACCAAGGTTGAGGTGATAGGAGAGGATGCAAGAAGAGTCAAGTCTGGGATGCAGCCAAGTGGATGCTGTAGGCTTGGAATGGGGATGAATATAGTAGTATTGAATTATGAACAGAATGCAACAAATCTCACAACAAAAGCTCCAGATTACAATTTAAAAGTATTTAGGGATCTTTAAGGATTAGCATGCAGATGAGCTCAAGTGGAAAGATGGAGGAGGAGAATTATAGTGGAGAGGCAAACCTTGGAGGTAGATATTTTTGTTAACTTCGTAACACTGTGAACTGTGAAGCAAGAGTTGAGAAGGTAGTAAGAAACAAATACAAATAACCTGGATAAAGTGGAAAGTGATCACTGAACTACTGGGGTGAAAATAAAATACCATTATTAAAGAGCGCAAAAATTCTCAATGCATCTAAATCATTTGTAATTATATATATACACTCTACAACTGAGGTACTGACACTTATGAAAACAGACTCCTAAAGGTGAAACAATGAACTGCTGGGATTCATGGTTAGAATCTAAGTAGCACTGGTACATATAATAACATCAAAATTCTTTGGGACGATACAGAAGATCATGGTAGGAGGAAACAGACAATGATGTGGACAAGACGAACTTTCAGGCATAAAGTGAATGTGAAATAACAGAATGGATAGACTTTACTAAGCATCTAACTCTGCAGATATCAAGATGTAAAAACATAAATGATGAAGATGACAATGCTCTTCAACATATAAAAAGAATGTGCACTTAAAATAAACAATTCTGAAAAGTTTATGTACAGTAATGGTTGATTTATCTAACAAAAGCCATCTTTCTTCTCTTAAAAAAAAAGGCTAACAAAACCATTTTTCAGTAACTACTACAAATATGTTTCATGAATGCATTGAATCACAGTCACTATGGCAGATCTCCCACTCACTCAAATTATCCATTTTATTTTAGCATCACATTACAGCAACTAAAACAAAAAACAGTAAGCTAGGGGCTTTCACTCCAAATCATATGAATAGTTGCAAAACGTTTATTGCACCACAACAAAACATAAGAAGTTTTCAGCAGAGAACATTAATGAACCCAGCAAGAACAACACAAGTGAGGGGTCTTTGTCTAGGAAAGATATAAAAAGATCTCCACACTTTACTCAGTAGCATTTGATGTGTATGCTGATACATAATAAAAAAAATAGAGCACAATTAGCAAATATCCCAAGGGCTTCTCCAACACCAACAACCACTGTTATTATAAGCTACACCAATAGAGGATGATTTAAAACAAGAAGTCACTCCCATATTAGATATAACATTAAGGAACATTTACTCACTGCTATGAAAACTAACACTTGTTACCAATCAGCAACTCCAAGCCTCAGTCCCATGAAAATAAAGTGAAAAAACTGTGCCATAAGCTCTCAAACAAGATAAACAGCCTTCATAGCCTACTAGATAAGAAGAAGGAACTTCACATAAATCATTTTTGAAGTTAGTATATTCACAAATAAATCTTATAAAGGGAAACATACAGAGGAATGTTGATACCACTATTATATGTATGTATGTACTATGTGTATATATATTATATTATATTATATTATACAGTATTATAATATATATATATATATATATTAATAATTATATATATATATATTATATATATTATATATATTATATAATATATTAAATATATATATATATAATATATATATATATCATTCGCTTTCTCCGGAGTTCGCAGACTAACACATTCGCGGATTTCTCTTGGGAACGTTTCTCTGCATTATTCGCGGAAAATTCGCACATTCACGGTATTCTTCTATGAGAAATATCCACAAATTCCTGTTTTTTTTATAAATTTCATCATAAAATGCACTTATTGTGATAAAACTATTAAAAAAACCAAGTATGACAATTTTGAGTGGGTTTTTCTTGAGTTTTAACTAACAAAATAGGCTGTTTTTAGCATTTTTATAGGGGTTCCAAACATTCGCGGGTTCTAACTATTCACGCGGGGGTCTGGTATGCATCCCCTGCGAATATGATATGGGGGGACCACTGTGTGTGTGTGTGTGTGTGTGTGTGTGTGTGTGTGTGTGTGTGTGTGTGTGTATATTATAGTATATATATATATAGATATATATATATATATATATATATATATATATATATATATATTTATATATATATATAATATATATATATATATACATATATATCTATATATAATATATATTATATATATAATATATATTATATATATATATATATATATATATATATATATATATATATATACATTATACATAATATATATATATATATATATATATATATATATATATATAATATATTATATATAATATTATATTATATATATATATATATATATATATACAATCATACCCCTACATACGAAAGTCCCTATATATGAAAATTCCAGGTTACGAGGGCAAAGACAGATTTTTTTGCTTCTGTGTACAAAAATAATTCAGGTTGCGAAAGGGTGAACTGTAAAGCCCGAAATTCGCCTGGGCCGCCTGAGAACAATTTTAAAACTCGTGCACTGCCAACTCAGTAGACTCGCCACCATCCTCCCGCTCTCCCATTGGTTCCTGATGCTAGTTACTGCCAAAAGATCCTGCTCTCCTATTGGTCATCGCATCTATCCCATCTATCTGCTGTCTCAGTTCCACCAATAGGTATTGATTATCATGAAAAGAGATACTCATTAAAAAAGCATTTTGCAATGTAATGCTGGGTATTGTTGTGCCAATTATCTATTCCATAAATAGTATATAAAAAGGATAAAAATTTGGTAGTAGTATACGCTGTATCATGGGGATAAAATACCATGCCCTGGGTGAGGTTCATGGGGGCAAGGAAAAATGCATGCATTTTAAGGTCCTGACAAATTCTTCCAAAAATCACATTAGGTCCTGACAAAATCTTCCAAAAATCATGTGTTGCATAAGTGAATTCGGGTAAAATGCACCTGTACAGGTCAAAATACTGTACAAAGGAAATATATAAAATACTGAAATTAAAAAAATATATATATTAATTACAATGTATGCAATGCCACTGAACTACTTTTTTACCTTGTAGAAATGTGATTACAGCTCTGTGCTTAAATTTACATATACCATTAAGATTTCAAAAGATCTCCCAAACTAATATATTTCACCAGCTTAAAAAAAAAGGCTTATGTGCCTGCGACCCTACATTTCTACAAACTGCTTTCAAAACTCTCTACATTTTCTATGATTATTAACCAGAAGATTGAAATCAAAATAGGTTCACAGGTGTATAACGCTCGGCCCTTCACCATTGAAGCAATGCTGACACTGTTCCTCTCAGGAGATGAAGGATGTTTAGAGGCTACTCTACGACTTAACTGATCTCTGGCCTTCAAGGATCAGTCCCATTATCTAAGATATATAATCATATAAATACAGGGTCATCCTAAAAACATAAATCTTGAATTAATCCATCATCTCCCTTTACCTCAAGATGATTATCATCTTACACAGGTGTCAAGTTCTACCTCAGTGTTGCTGGGGCTTGTCTCCAGAGTTACTAAACCACTCTCATCAGAATGGCCTTGGAGAAAG
>NC_087218.1:39636085-39710459 GCF_015104395.2 Macrobrachium nipponense | reverse complement strand
AATGGCCTTGGAGAAAGATATAAGATTTTGGGGGAAATGGAGGAAAAAAAACCTTAATCAAGTCTCCTCTATTCAGTCTCAAAATAAAACTGATCATCTGTCATCAAGTTAAAAAATATATTGATATCCTAGCAAATTTCAAAGATGAATGGATGAGAGCTATGTAATTTGAAAAAGAGTTACAGTAGCCTGCAGAATAACCAGGATTTGGATTTCATGGAATGCTGAAAAGTTGCTAAATATACTAAGTCTCTCAGTCATCAAGAAGAAATATGCTATCCTGATGAAGACAGCATAATTTTACAAGATAATGGGAACCCTTAATCATGCTAGTTTATCGAAATATATAGATACCATCTTGTCAGAAAGACAACCTTGAATAACTCAAGTTTCATACCATCTTTGATACACATCTGAATAGACAGTTCTAGGTCACTACAATATGGAACACTACATGTTATGCCCCACTGACATCCATAATTTCTCCACAGATGCCTCCAAGTTTGGGGTTCAAAGTCCAATCAGGAAAATAGAGGAAGGATTACATAAAGTCTCTAGAGCTGGTGTTATTTGTATTGGTTATGTCTAACAAAGACCTCATTTTGCAATCCACTAGAACAACTTCATAATGATATACAGCTTAATTAACTTGTGCCCATACACCTTGAAACTTCTCTACAGGAAGAAGTAGTCTGTTTGGTGGATCTTATTTCTGTAATGCCGAATGTGTGGACAGCCTTCTTGAGAATACTGTTATGCTCAAGATATGGCGACAGTCATTCAAATCTTCTGAAAGCCTCCAACCTATTCTGGAAAGACCTATAATAAACTAAAGGAAATCTGCGCCTACCACTAATTCTTCTTTCCTTAACTAGAACTCTAAGCAAAAGGGATGAGCCTTTACACTAAACTTAAACAGATGGAGGTAAATTTATAGTCCAAGATACTGTCCACTTTGTGATTCATTGGTGGTTACTATACTCTTGGATTAACAGTTCCCAAAATGGTAAGACTTTCTATAAACATTGCCTATGATACAGTCCTTGGGTGATTTTCCTAAATTTCCAAATATCCCTCTACATTCTACAGAAAGGATTTTTTGAAGCCTAAATGTTGTGGTTTCCAGTATAACCAAGTCAGTATGAATAGCCTTGCAAAATTCTACTAGCTGTGAAAAAATTTATCTCCTTGAAGAATCTCTTAATCATATAAACATTGTAACTTCTACTTTAAAAGTCTGAAGTTTACTCAGGATGACTTTTTTGTAAGCTAATCAGCCTCACACACACAGAATGACTATCTCAGTTTGGGCTGATTAGCTCTAGCATATAATTTCAAATGGAGTCCAGAATAACTCCTGGCTGATGATCTAAGTATTCATGTCAGAAATAGGTTTCAAATTCCCTCGAGAGATTTTGAACTGTCATGCACTATACCTGAAACTATAAGCTTCCCCTTAAGAGGATGGTTAACACTGTGCCAAAAATATATTTTGACAGTACGTATATGGATCCCACTAGTACAATACGTACAAAAAGGACATATTAACACTCAATATATTTTAACAATTTCTTCAGGTCTCACTTCATCTGATAAACATAATACAATTATAAACATCAAAATGAACATCACCCAGGCAAGAATATTACCATAGTGAATTAAAGGATAAAAGGGTAAAATAAAATATTTTGGGTAATCTGGATGAAATAAGACCACCAAAAATGTTCATTAATCCCCACTATAAACTGGACTCAACAGTTAGTCTGACCCACTAAAGACCATAAAAGCAATGGTTTTTATTTTCTTACGAACACATTCATTTGTTTCATCAGATCTTTAGTCTATTACATTTTTCAGTCACTCTCATATAATAAAAAAAAAATGGGACTCAGAACTGCTGCCAAGATTATACCGATATTATACCAATTTCATGTAATTAACAATCAACCAACAACGGATAAGTGTTTAATACAGATTGAGGTATTCAATAGGTAGCCAATCAATAATCGCCTGAGCCTACAAGAAAATTCAAGTACATCATCAAACTGAACTGCAACCTTCCAAAATCATTAATAGTTCGGTACTACAAGAGCAACCTACGCAGTGCCTATAGTGAATACCTACATTAGGACCTGGCTTTTTAAACAAAAGCACTTATTGAATAGCAACAATTAACTGTTTTTGATGAAATCCAAACAGGTTGCAATAATGTCAACAGGACAGGGAAATATTGTTGACATAAAAAGGGAATTACATATTGTACATAAAAACAATGACGAAACTAAGTACTATAATATTAGTATATAATGCAGACTACTGAAATTGTTGACACTCACAAAAACTTTAGCAACAGGAGCTGTATTACTATACTGAATTTCAGTACAAAAGAAATTATTCAAACGTACCACAAAAAGTGTGAAATGCAAAATCTTAGTTCAGTAGCAACATAATGATAAACTGTAGTCTTTATGGTAAAACAAAAAACTGTACAATCAAGAACTGTACAGTAATACAAATTCAAGCCAGTTGCTATAAATTATAATACAGCACTATACAGCAACACAAAAGGCAATACCATCTGAATTTATGAAAAAAAATGTACGGTAACTTATTTCATATCTTTCGTAGGTCTACAATAATTCCTACTGCCTAGCATTAATAACAGCAACATGCCAAAGACAGTACATTACCTCTCCATCCTGCACAGCTGTTCAATGAAAAAGAAAACACAAATAAACTAAACAGTCATCTCTAGCAGTGCCCTAAAGTCCATTCAGAGTAAAATACTCTGATCATACACATAAGATCACTGACATGCATCTCATGAATGGGCAGCCAAACAATTGCTTGTGGACTTACTTGCTTCCAACATGACTTACAGGCACATTGCATATTCATTCAGCAACAACTTTTAATGGATTTCACTTTTAATTTTCACACTGTGTACTGAATTTTTTTTAAACAGCTACCTCATTTCTTTTCCACTTTACATACTACTATAACATACTATTAAGATGTGTTAAGTGGTATTTTTTTACCATTTGAATTTTCTAATTAACCTACCAATACAGTAGGTTCACTTTATCTAAATAAAATTTATAAATTCCCTTCCTAAAATAACTCTTGATCCTAACTGCTGTATAATAAGCCCTGTACGTATAATTTGGACACATTAACACGAAATTTGAGATCATGATTTATACAAAATTTTAGCTCAAATTCATTGAATAAACAGAATTTTCTAATAATTTATGTTTTGGCAATGTACTTATTATTGTATTATAAAGTTATTACAACAATTGTTTTCCATACTTGTTTTTGAGAAAACAGTCTTATATTACAGATAAGTAAATTTCCAAGTCCATAACCCAATCCCAATAAAATTCTAATATTCATTTGAAATGAAACAGTGATGTTTTCACATCCCATAACCTAAATATAACAGAGGTCAAGCAACCTTATCTATCCAACATACATTTTAACATCCTACATGTCTAATCTTCTCTAAAATGTTATTTTCATGATAAAATAAATTTTTGAACATACTCACCTGGTAGTTATATATATAGCTTACGTCCCTGACGTCACGGCAGAATTTCAAAACTCGCGGCAATCGCCGATTGGGTAGTCAGGTGCACCACCTGTGCGCCCTCTACCAGGTACGTAGCACCATACCAACTATTCCTCAGATCTTCCATGCCCATAGTTTCTAGAGGGGAGGAGGGTGGGAATTTAATTATATATAACTACCAGGTGAGTATGTTAAAAAATTTATTTTATCATGAAAATAACATTTTCAAACATCTAACTCACCTGGTAGTTATATATATAGCTGATTAACACCTTTGGTGGAGGGTCAGAAACAGCTATCATCGTTGGAATTGACATAAGTGTTAATAAAAACAAACTTACGGGTTCGTACCTGTTAAGGAAGCTGACTTTAATGATATCCTGTCTCATTGTGTCTGCTTTCCTTATGAGGTCCAGCGATCCACCCACAGGGGGCTGAAGACCTCTTGGAGACTGTCAACCGGTCAAACCTCTATGTGACTAGACTCCCTACAATACTCTTGTTCCGGGCACTACTAAGGAACAAGTTGATCACCTGACTAAAGATCAATGATTGTGGAAGACTGCATCCAGTCTCCACAAACAACCATAACTTTTCAATAGTTCCAAGAGAAGAAAAAGAGTATTGGATTATGGGTTTTAAGGGGTAGACCCTTTTCCCACTACTGAAAGAGCTGCTACAAACGGACCCAGTGTGTAGCAGTCTTCATACAAAGTTTGCACTTGCGTAAGATAGTGCGACGCCAAAAACTGACTGCTCCTCCAGAAAGTTGCGTCCAGGATATTCTGAAGAGATCTATTTTGTTAAATGCTACCGAGGTTGCTACAGCTCTAAACCTCGTGAGTCTTAACTTTAAGTAGCTTCATATCTGCTTCAGTACATGCTGAATGCGCTTCCCTAATTAATTGCCTTATAAAAAAGGATAGCGCATTCTTCGACATTTGCAGAGAGGGTTTCTTGACCGAACACCAAAGCCCTTCTGAAGTGCCACGTATTGTCTCGTTCTCTCCAAGTAATGCCTCAGAGACCTTACCGGACAAAGAACTCTCTCTACTTCCTCACCCGTGAGATCCGAGAGGTTCGGAATTTCGAATGACTTGGGCCAGGGTTGAGAGGGGCGTTCGTTTTTGGCTAGGAATCCCAACTGTAGCGAGCAGATGGCTTTGCCTGTCTGAAACCTACAGTTTTGCTGAAGGCATGGATTTCGCTGACCCTCTTTGCTGTTGCTAGGCTAATCAGGAACAGAGTTTTCATGGTGAGGTCCTTAAGGGATGTTTCCTGTAAGGGTTCGAACCTGTCACTCATGAGAAACTTGAGGACTACATCCAAATTCCAAGATGTTGAGGATTGTATTCTTTCCTTAGTTGTCTCGAAGGATCTAAGAAGATCTTGTAGATCCTTATTATCAGATAGATTAAGGTTTCTATGCCTGAAGACAGCTGCTAGCATGCTCCTATAACCCTTGATAGTAGAAGCAGAAAAGTTACGTCTCTTCTTGAGGTATAGCAGAAAATCTGCTATCTGAGTCACAGAGGTACTGGAAGAGGAAATAGAGTTGTCCTGCACCATCCTCTAAAAGTCTCCCACTTCGATTGTATACCTTAATGGTTGAAGACCTCCTTGCTCTTGCAATTGCACTCGCTGCCTCCCTCGAAAATCCTCTAGCTCTTGTGAGTTTTTCGATAGTCTGAAGGCAGTTAGCTGAAGAGCTTGGAGGTTTGGTGATACCTTTCCAAGTGGGGCTGTTTGAGTAGATCTACTCTTAACGGAAGGCTTCTGGGGTATCCACCATCCATTCCAGTACCTCTGTGAACCATTCTCTTGTCGGCCAGAAGGGTGCCACTAGAGTCATCCTGGTTCCTTCGTGGAGCCACAAACTTTGTAACACTCTGTGTACCACTTGAATGGGGGAAAGGCGTACACGTCTAGATGTGTCCAATTCAGAAGGAACGCATCTATGTGGATTGCTTCGGGGTCTGGGACTGGAGAACAGTAAGTCTCCATCCGTCTTGTCTGCGCTGTTGCAAAGAGATCTATGCAAGGGCGCCCCCAGATTCGCCATAGACTCTTGCAAACTCCTGATGGAGAGTCCATTCTGTTGTCAAGACTTGATGTTTTCTGCTCAGGATGTCTGCTCTCACATTCTTTTCTCCCTGAATGAAGCGTGTTACCAGAATCACGTTTTTTCCTTTTGTCCAGAGGAGCAGTTCTCTTGCTGCTCTGTACAGAGAGACTGAGTGAGTCCCGCCTTGTTTGCTGATGTAGGCCAATGCCGTTGTGTTGTCGGGACTGTTTGACCTGTACCACCTTGTTCCGGACTACGCTCTCTAATTCTTGAGAGCTAGGAAAACTGCAGTCAATTCTTTCAGATTGATGTGGAACTTTACTTGCTCCTTGTTCCAGAAGCCCGAGACTTCTAACTTCCCCAGTGTTGCTCCCCAGCCCGAGTCCGAGGCGTCGGAAAACAACACTAGGTCTGGGTTCCTCTGCTCTAGGGAGAGGCCTTCCTGGAGCTTGACGGGATCGTTCCACACTGTAGATAGTGTTTCATGTCGTTCGAAACAGGAATACACATTGACTCTAGTGTCTTCTTCTTGTCCCAATGCTGATTTAGATGAAACTGCAAAGGGCGTAGGTCAGTCTTCCCAAGGAGACAAACTGTTCTAGCGAGAAAAGGTCCCCAGCAGACTCATCCACTCCCTCGCAGAGCACTTCTGTTTCTTTAGGAAGTTTCTTATTTTCTCTAAAGCTTGTTCCGTTCTCAATGTGGACGGAAAAAGCCCGAAAACCTGACTCTGAATCCTCATCCCCACCCAAGTACAAGATTTCCTGGGATGGGATCAGTTGGGATTTCTGGTGGTTTATCAGAAGGCCTAGGTCTTCTGATAATCGAATTGTTTTCTGGAGATTCTCCAGACAGTTGGCGTAGGAATGGGCTCTGAGGAGCCAATCGTCCAGATACAATGAGGCTCTGATGCGCCTTTCTTGTGTAGCATTGCTGCTACGTTGCTCATAAGTTTTGTGAAAATTTGAGGTGCGGTATTTAGACCGAAACAAAGAGCTCGGAATTGAAATGTTTCTGTCTTGTAAACAAATCTTAGGTACTTTCTGGAGTTTGGGTGGATCGGGACGTGAAAATAAGCATCCTGGAGATCCAACGAAACCATCCAGTCGTCTCGTCTGACTGCAGCAAGAACTGATTTCGTTGTCTCCATAGTGAATTTTGTTTTCTTCACGAAAAAATTCAGGGAACTCACGTCCAAAATCGGTCTCCATCCGCCCGAGTTTCTTGGGGACCAGGAATAATCGATTGTAAAACCCCGGAGATTCCAGGTTCTGAACTCTTTCTATTGCTTCCTTCTGAATTAGCATAGAAACCTCTTGTTGTATCGCTAGAGTCTTGACTCCTCTCTGTACTTGGCTGACAGATCGATCGGTCTTTCTGCTAAGGGGGGTTTTTTCCAGAAAGGGATCTTGTATCCTTCTTTGAGAAGCTGAATAGACCAAGGATCTGCTCCTTTTTCTCCCATGTTTGCCAGAAATTTTTGAGTCTGGCTCCTACCACTGTCTGAAGAAGAACTTTGTCAGACTTTATTACTTCCTCCTCTGAAGCCTCTTTTCTTGGAGTTTTTTGTAATAGGTCTTGCATTCCCTCTCCTGAGGATCTACCTCGAAAGGGCCGAGAACTACGTGGTAGAGGAGTGGTTTCTTTAAGTTTCTGTCCTGCAAAACTTGACGGAACAACTCTCCTTGCTGCTTTAGTCATCAGATCTTGTGTCGCTTTTTTGAGTCAGAGCTGAGGATACTTCTTTTACCAAACTATGCGGAAAAAGATGATCCGAAAGAGGAGCGAAAAGCAGTTCCGCTCTCTGAGTGAGCGTTACTCCACTCGAAAGAAAAGAACAAAATTGGCCCTTTTCTTCAAGATTCCAGCTGAGAGAAGGGCTGCTAGCTCGTTCGACCCGTCTCGAAGCGCTTTGTCAATGCATGACATAAGGTGAACGAGTTCTTCCGTTTTGGTAGACTTCGAGTTTTCAATTTTCTTTCCCAACGAACCCAGAGTCCAGTCTAGGAAGTTAAAGACTTCGAAGGCTCTAAAAATCCCTTTGAGGAGGTGGTCCATTTCAGAGGAAGACCAAAACACTTTCGTCTTCCCCATGGCCGTCCGACGAGAAGAGTCCACAAGACTAGAGAAGTCCCCATGGGAAGAAGCTGGAACTCCCAAACCTAGGACTTCTCCAGTGTCGTACCAGATGCTGGATCTGGAAGCTAATCTGGCCGGAAGGAAATGAGAAAGCTGTTTTCCCTGGTCTTTCTTAGAGTCCATCCATTCCTTCATTAATTTCAAGGCTCTTTTCGAAGAGCGCGATAATACCATCTTCGTAAAGTCGGATTCTTTAGAAGCCTTCCCTAAAGTGAACTCTGAAGGTGGAGAACGAGGGGCAGCTGGCACAAAACTTTCTGGAAAAAGTTCCGCAAAACTTTCATAAGCCTTTTAAGATCTGCTGAAGGTTGTAGATCTGTTTGATATTCTTCCTCGGAAACGACTTGCATCTGATCAAAAGGAGAATGGGGGATGTCTTCATTCCTTTCTTCTGATTGAGACACAAACTGATGTAGCGATGTCATGTTGCGTTTTTTTGCATCCTGCTGTCCAGTTTCTTGATGCCTGGAGTCTTGTCGTCCAGTACCTTGATGCCTGGTGTCCTGGCGTCCTGTCTCATGACGATTTTCGTCCTGGCGTCCTTGCTTCAAGACGTTTTTCGTCCTGGCGTCTTGCTTCAAGACGTTTTGTTTTTCGTCCTTGCGTCTTGCTTCAAGACGTTTTTCGTCCTGGCGTCTTGCTTCAAAGACGTTTTCGTCCTGGTGTCTTCCTTCAAGACTTCTTTCGTCCTGGCGTCTTGCTTCAAGACGCTTATCGTCCTGCTGTCTTGCTTCAAGATGTTTTTCATCCTGGCGTCTTGCTTTAAAACGTTTTTCGTCCTGGCGTTTAACAGTAAGAGTAGCAGGTTGATATGACTGCATAAGAGAGGAGAGTTTCTGCTTAAAATCTTGCAGTACGGAAAACTGTGGAGCTTCTTGCTGCTGGGAACAGACTAGAGAAGTTGCAAAGTCAATCTCTCTCTCTTCATTCTGTTCGTCTTGAGATGAAAGGCCTGAAGAACGCCAATCCGAAGGAGGAGCAGGAGCATGCACTGAAGGCATCCAATCGTCCGATGCTTCCTTTACTCCTATCAAAGACGACGCCGCCTGTGCGGTATCTTACGTCTCATATTGGTAGGAGAGCAAACATCGGAGACGAAAGAGAAGCGAACAGGAGTTGTAGCACGCACCGAAAGTCTCCCTTCGTCCGATCCTTCCTTACTTCCTGCCAAAGACACGGCCGCTTGTGCGACATCATGCGTCTTGAGTTGCAGGAGAGGAAGCATCGGAATTCGAAAGAGAAACGATCCGGAGTTGCAGTTTGCACCGAAGGTTTCCCCCTTTCCAATATTTCCTTGCCTCCTACCAAAGACGATGGTCGCCTGTGGGACGTCTTACGTCTTAATTTGGTAGGAGAGCAAATATCGGAACCTGAAGGGAAGCGCTCGGGCTGCTCCAATGACTACATCCTGGACGCTCTTGACGTATATCGTCCTGGCGTCCAGTATCAAGACGCTCGGCGTCCTGGGATTTCCTTTTAATGGGTCTGGATTTAGAAGTCTGACGCCAGCCCGTCTGGGTACTGCGTCGTCAGAAGACGAAGAAAACACTTTAACCTCGCCTTTTCTATAGCCAGGGTGAGCGTCCTGGGGATCGTCTACAGGTACGCTCGAGGGGACGACCGCTCGGGAGCTAAAACCTCTCGCCTCCCTTCGTCGGTCGACTTTCCTTCTCACAGGGGTTGGTGAGCTTGGAAGAGGTCTAGGACTAGGAGCACGACAAGTCCGAGCGGCCGCACCCTCCACTGCACTTGCACTAATTTCACTATTCACTTTAATATCTCTCATATTAGACCATAATTTATCCCTGTCTTGTGCCAGGGATTCTACCCGTTGACCAAGGGCTTTGAATGGCCGCTCAGTCCTGTAATGATGGACTTTTACCTGTTTCTGAAAAATGGATTTGGTAATGATACAACAGGAGGAGGATCAATAGGATTATCGAGGGATAGAGAACTATCTATTCCTTGACTGTCTATGGAGGAGCGAGACAAGGTCTTCTTCGCTCTCCTTATCCTATCCTTCTCTAATTTACGCACATAGCGGTAATATTCAATCCATTCAGTCTCAGGCAAAGCCTACACATTCATCACATCTATCACCTATCTCACAACTTTTCCTCTGCATTTTACTACAAATAGAATGAGGATCTAAAGAGGATTTAGCAAGTCTAGTCTTGCAACCTTTCACACACATTCTCAAACTTGAAGCAGAATCAGACATGATGAGAAATCAAAAAGAGAGATCAAAAACAAGCAAAGGTCAAACCAACAATATCGAAACGAAATCAAAATCCAATCAAGCGAAAGCCAAAGCCAAAGTGTACTTCACCAAATAATACTGCAAAAGACACGGGCTATAACGAGCGAAGTTCCAACGATGTCACCGTAGCGGCGGCAGGGAAGATCTGAGGAATAGTGGTATGGTGCTACGTACCTGGTAGAGGGCGCACAGGTGGTGCACCTGACTACCCAATCGGCGATTGCCGCGAGTTTTGAAATTCTGCCGTGACGTCAGGGACGTAAGCTATATATATAACTACCAGGTGAGTTAGATGTTTGAAACTGTGAAATAAACACCAGTGCAAAAAAAAAAAAAAAAAAAAAAAAAACACCACAAGCAGACAAAGTTTTCTTTCATAAAGCACGTTATCATAATGACATAACAACTCTGCATGGTCAATACAGTAATCCAGCTTGATGAACCCCTTTATAGGTAAAAATATATGAGGAAGAGGCAAATATGCCACTGAAAGTAGCTATTACTGAGTTGTAAATCCATTACACTGATAATGAAAACAGACTTGACAAGGATAAAAATTACTGGGACAAACATAAGACAAAAAAAGATTGTATGATGACATAAACAATCTTTGTTTAGCTAGTCTTCAGCTTCATACTCTACTAAATAATATATACTGATCTACTTCAGACTATTGAGACACACAACAACCAATTCACTTAGCAAATAACAGCAATAAGAGTTACATTGTATATAGACCTATACATAATGTATGATGTAGTTTTCTGGGAAAACAACTCTCGCTTGTCAAAGAAAACAACCATCACCAGTACAAACCAAACTCAACAAAAACCATTACCAGTACAAAATAAAATCAGCAAAAAGTCCTAGAATGCTGACTTATGGAATACTAGATAAAATATGTCAAGATTTGCTTCAAGCTTGAGCAGAAGCAACTCTGCTGCCATTCATGAAAAACTGTGAATAGCAACAAGAAAGTAAATGCCATAGTTTATGAAAAAAAATAGTAAACCAAGTTAATTGCTGCATTAAAATCAGTTTGATAAAAACTGAACAATATTCATTGTCAAAGTTGTCTTGGTGCAACTACAATAACTAGATCTTGAGCACTATAAATTAGTGCAGAACTTTTATTCTGTTGCAATACCATAAGGGTACACTATAACCAACTGTTTCTCTTTATGGATATTAGTCATATGGGAAGGGGTAAAAAGGAAAATGGCTGTCATTCCACCATAAAGTACTGTACTTAGCTCCTGGACCATTTCTTAGCTCTTATATATGGTATGTACAGTACAACACTTGCTATTTATCTGATTTTTCCTCAATAATAATAACAATAATATTTATGATTCTTTGGTTAGCCTTATTAGAATTCTACGAGATTTCACTATACATATTAAAATGTCATCACAAAATGAAAGCAAAGCTATGACTCAGAAAATGCACAACCTAGTTCTAAAGTGACCAAGATTGTCCTGGATAAACCTAGATTGTACAGGATAAACCAACAATTTGGATAAGCCAAAACTGTACTGAACAGACCATGTTTTTTTCACTTGTACAATTAACAATTCCATGAACGTCAAGAATCATAACTAATGTACCTAACAGTAAATAAACTTTAACATATTGTAACCCAAGCAAGAATATGGAATGTGAGGCAATACTACCGCATTCTAAACCAAGGTTATTTTCAATGTTCAAAGTAGAGAAAAAGTATATACAAATAACATTGCACAACGGTCATTCCTCACCAAGATGTACGTAATTACGTAACAGTGAGGGTCAAACACTGATGCTATCAGTATGTTTCGAATTAACAAATCTGTGGCAAACTCTTCAATATGTAAGGGAGGCACCTATTACTCAACACTTCCTCTTGGGAAGGCACTGCATATGCATTTGAAAGTTTGAACTCTGCTTTCAATCCCCAACCTGACAAAAGATCCTAAGTGATTTCAGCCAAAAGGCTGTATTAAATGAAAATTCTATACTGCGTGACCAAAGGACTTTACTCCTGAACATAATTAATTTTCCTTGCTCATTGTCTGATAAAAAGTTGGAAAGTCAAACACTGCAACACATCAATAACAAAAGGCTATTCTGTCCTTGGAAGTTTGAGGTGGAGGTAACATGAAATAAGAGAACAAACTAATTCTTTATATTTTTCCACAGACACCTGGTCATTTCAGCTAATGTCCCTGCGTAAGAATCCAAACAATGATCTTGAATGTACTTACACAAAACCTCACGACCAAGGTTTCACCTTCTTAAAAATCTTCACTTCAAAATTATATGGGCTCTGGTAGAAATCATAACTATATATGAACATAGATTTCAGCAAGTATGACAATGAATTATGGAAGAAATAAATCCTGTGGTCTTGAGGAAATAGTAATAATTCTTAATCATTTGCTCAGATGAAAAATATAAAAAAATGTGTTGACAAATCAATTACATAAAAAAATTATATACAGGAAATACAACTCAGAAAATAAAATTTTTTTAATTTTTGGAAATGAAAAAACAACTGAAACCAAAAGCTACAAATATGTGGTGTTACATAAGAATAAAGATCATAAAGAGGTGGAAAAATAATAAGCAAGAATCACCAAGGAGGTCAGATATTTACTGAAGGTTGATGGAAAGGTTAAATGGCCACTTAGAAATTTGACGAGGACTTCTTAAACCAGCCAGTAAATACTGTAGGTACCTCATTTACTAACCTGCCTCCAGATTCTTACTTTACTGTATATAGCCTAATTTTTCTGCAATAATAAACAGCCAAACCTAAATCAAAATAGTCCATCTATATGATTTTTGGCAAGTGTGAAGGGTTTCTTTCAAAGATAATACACCCATGGCCCTGAATCACTAGGACAGTAGTGTATGGGGGACTCCAAACCTTCCAAGTTCCATTTTGCAAACTTATAATAATCAATGGGTTTCACAAAGGTCATGGTGGCATTCCAGGAAGGGAGTCTGGGAGCTTTCTCCTTCAGCAGGACCTGGTGTCTTAGGTTTGGTTAGAGGCATCCCTGTAAAACACCCTAATATAGCACGTACACAATTTATATTATTTTTCTATAGTAGTAATGAGAAACACAAAAATACTTATCATGAGTTTTAAAAAGTAGGTTGCTTTATCCTGGTTGTTGCCTTGGTTATTAGGCTAAGATTTATTTTTGGTGCCTTGGTGACTTAATACTTGCTTTTGTTTTCCTTGACCCAATTCCTTATTGCCCTAAATTGCAAAAGTGATACGGGAATGCAAAGATATAAACATGTGTAGTTTAGGCTAGTTTAAAAAATGTACAGCACTTCATGGATTTCGAGACAAATATTTGCCACTCATAAACACTTGACCTAATACAAAACTTCCTCTGGTGGAAGTCTTAATCATCTGTTAAATTAACCAAAGTATATACACCCTAACCTAGGCTAAGGCTTACTTAGACTAACCAACCAGTGACACAAATCTATCAAGCAACTTACGCTTTTTTTTTTCAGAACAAAACAAAGTAACTACAGACCAGAGTGTTTAAGTATAAATATTCCTAGAATTGGTCAAAATCCACTAACCTAACATACCCTAAGGCCTTGGTCAAGGTGGGGCTTTGCAGATAATCTATAGGCTAGCCTAACCCCGAGTCAGGTAGTCCATCCAACAATTCTCTAAGCCAGGTACAGAATCGAACTTTGTTCCTACCTAAACAATTAAGCCTAGGTTAGGAAAGTGATGCCTAGGTTTTCTCTTTGCTTAATCTTACCATTAGTCCTAATAGGTTTGCAGTTCCTAGAACTCGACATTTGCTAAGAAAGTTAGAATGCTGGCAGTAAATTTAAATATAGTTTATTAATCTTTTAGTTAAACAGTATAGCTAGAAGAGTGTATATATGATGCATTATAGTGAGATACTGTGAGAAATGTATTGAGAGTGTGAAATTTACTGCCTTTTGTTTGTGTTTTTATGTCCATCCCCAAAGGGCTAGTACTAACCTACCTAGTTATAGCCTAAATGATGAAAGCTCTGCGGACACTGTGTTTGGTAATAGCCCCTTAGGGATGGAAATAAATATACTTATAGGCTAAACAAAAGACAGTTAATTTCTCATCATCTCGGTACATTTCTTAACTGATCTTCCCTGTACTGCAATAACCTAATAGGGTAAACAATCACGGACGATCCATCGTCATCACGCTGGCCGGGTCTTATTCACTTGATATTTAATTGGTTAAATAAGAATACAATTACAACTTTAAGCATACCATTCAAAAGCATACCATACGAGCTAAAATAAGCATGTGACGCTCTTCGTAAAATATGTTTTCAAGGCAGTTTTGAAATCCAATATGGCGGCTATCGTCAGGCTGGCTGGTCTAATCACGGACAATCCACCATCTTTCACAGACTTCCCAGCTATCATTTGAACAATGTTAGCGTATATATGTAACGTTTATTGATCTTACTCAAGATTGCAGTTGTAGTCAGCACAATGAAACAACATTTTGTTGCCTATATTAGTGAATGTATGAAACTTTTTATTCCCAGGGTCATGGTTTGAACTGAATTCATTTTTACCTTGTAATTGGTGGTTTTATCCTTACTGCCATCACAACTGAAACTCCACAGTGCTTATTTTTTTGTAATTATACACAATTTGGTCTTGATTCACTCCACATTGCACTTGAACCACGTTGCTGTTCCTGGTTCCTAAGTACTCACTCCACAAACACAGTTGCGAGCAGCAGACGACAACACTGAATATGAGGTGCCAAGCTTTATTCCCTCAATTGTTTACTTTACTCATTATTTAGTTTAACTTTACTTCAAAATGTTTATTTAATTCATGTCTATTATCCCTTTTTTGCAACTAAATTAACCCCGAAAAATTACAAATATTTCGGTTGTACTATACTTACGAGCAGACGACACGAGGAAAAATGACTTATCGTTGCCAATCTAGTGGAGCGTCACACATACGCCGATGCATTTACAAACTGTTTCCATGAATTCTAGTTGTCATAGTAATGCAGTAATGATAAGATTGCTGTAATATGTATATATACAACAAATAGATACGCTAATTTCACTTATTTCCCTGGTTTTGTGTAAGTCTTATACCCAGTTTGGAGGGTAAACACATACCAATTGACAACACTGATAAACAATTGAAGAGCGCAAAATGCCACAAAGAATGCCGTAGTCCCCTTGAATAAGTACAAATAAGTGCTGGTAAGAGTTCCGGTGTACGACTGTTGTGATGAAAGTGCCCCAGCGTCTATGGGTACAAGTGGTGTGCGGATTTAGCACAGGAAATGGGAAGTTTATTGACACAAGCGACTCCGCAAACATCGAGATGGCGTCAATCTTCTAAATATTTCGAGTAGTAAGTAAAAATTTTGAAAGCGTTTTGGTGAAGTTTGCACTGCGTTGGCCACCCTTTTCATTACCCTCTGTTTAAATCTTAATATATGGCCTTAATTTCTAACTTTGGAGAAAATACTTACTTCGAAAGGAGAGTAGAGGTCTTTCACTCCTTCTCTCACCAACAACAACTTGTGACTGATGACCATCTCTGGTGTCAGGGCGCATTTAAAGTACTTTTTCGGAGGGTGGCCAGCCGTGATAGTCGGTGAGTTGGGCCAGTCCACGCGGTGTTTTACCCTATAAAATACTATCTTTGCGCAGCCATCTTCATTACAATTACCTGCTAGGTTAAGGTTGCTACCAGAGAGCTAGTCTCTCATAAGGTAAGCCCAGGATTTACAATCGTCAGCTGAAGATTAGTCTAGGCTCAGCCTAGAGTAATAGCTAGTACATAACCACAAGCATAGGCTACACAACACTATAGCTACTACTCAATGTGTGGCTAGTCTGCAAAACAATGGAATCAAGTTCTAACTCTAGGCACCTCCAAATGGAAGCTTGGCCCAATGTTTAGTGTTACTTGGAGGGATCTGTGGGGGGAGGGGAGAAGCACATCCAGTCAGATCAGAGCTCGACGCCCTAGGTAAGGTTAGGAAAGTAAGGTCTGGTTAGGTCAGGACGCAGCATTCTAGGAAAGGTTAAGTAGGAGGTACCTAGGTTCGTTTTAGCTAGTCTGCAGAACCTGTGTCCCGAACTCGAAAAAAAAAACAAATTAGGTAGTACCTAGAATACACTCTCTGAAACCTTATAGGTAGTACGCTAAATTAAAATAACTTTAATGCCTAGTTGGCCTTAAACTTAGTAATATGGCAACGCACAAATAGGCTAGGCCTAGTAGTAGCTTAGTATGCTTTAGGCTACACTAGTGTTAGATATCCTAGTATGATCCGATAGGCTGAACTGGGCCTACTGGTAAACTAGGATGACTAGTAGTAAAGTGACAGAAAATAGCTAGGTAATGAAGTCATAACTTTTCGACTTCACGCCAATAACTACAATAAAATAACATACCAACTTTCCCAAATAAGCGGAAGTAGGAAGTTCTTCAATGGAACACGTCCTTGCACTGACTATTCTCAGTTCTCAATGAAAATAGTAATCCCACAGACTGTTGTGAAACGGATGTAGGAGTTAGGTGTACTTTCCAGGAATGACTCACAGTCACAAACTACGACAGTTAATGACGTCAAATTATTAGTGCACAGGTTCTCGTGAATGCTTATGACGTTACGTGTATCTTATCTCATTGTTCTCAAACAAATTATGTATGACGTAATAGATTCTTGAGATACAAGCATTTTAATTTCATCACCTAGCGACATCTTTTAAGTCATTTAAGGAAAATTGCCAATGCTATTTTTTTTTATTTTAGCAATATTAATAAATTATGATTTTACTAATCATAATTACTTAGGTAAAAATAACATAATAGCTGTTTGAATCAATTAAAATAATTATATTTTATCAAATGAAGTGTCCTGCATTTCGTACGGGTAGTCTAGTCTTCCTTGTGATCGCTGGTATGTTTACATCCATGACGTAAAAGCGCGTTCTATTATTATTAGATGTTGGAATGGCGAGTTTCATTGTGCATTCTGAGTAACTAAAAATATATATTGAGAAAAACATTAAGTTGTAAGCCCAGCAGATGTATAATCATTTCCTGTGTAATACTATTTTGATAGCGAATAAAATATGCCAGAATCAGTCAAAGTTTGCTGATGTTTATTTTTGTCGTGACACTGGAAACGATCAAATACAGCATTTATACCTTCTTTGTGGAGTGAATACTAAAAAATGTTTGAATTTTATGCTAATCTGATCATGTCTTCGTCACAGGAATTTATGGAGAATCTTGCTGTTGTCAGTGGTCTGAATTTTTTTTTTTTTCGTTCATAAGTGCCGTTTTGTGTCCTTAGGCTCTATATTGCTCTTTTGATTTATTTATTTGTTAATCTTGTTGTATAGCATGGAATTAAGTTTGATGACTCAACCATTACTTAATTTCTCTCTCCTAATAAGCGCAGATAACTGTTAGTGTGCACTTTTGAAGAAGTATCCCTTGCATATCATATAAATTTGTCTTTTTTGTTTGTGATATCCCCCTAAAAAGTTTTTTTACCACTGTCAGTTTCTTTATTGGCTGTAATTAATTTACACTTACTAGTAAAATACTCTTCACCCGTTGATATACATCTTGTTTCTCTCTCTCTCTCTCTCTCTCTCTCTCTCTCTCTCTCTCTCTCTCTCTCTCTAAATCTTTAGACTTACCAATATATCTCGACTGGTTTTTGTAATGAAAGAGTACAAGTACCACTGTCTTTGGTAACTGGCACTAAGAGGCAAATCGGTATAAAAAAAAATAAAACACAATTTGAACCATATACTCTTTCTCTGCGGAAATACGAGTCTACTGGCCATAAACTCCACATTTACATTCAAGGTCTATTTGCTGTCGCTCAGACCTCGAGAGCCTTTCTTACTACCGGCGTTCTGTGGTTAGCACTTAGTGTCTGGACAGTCTCTTTTATTACCGTCATTTTTATGTTATAGTACATACTCTAGGACAGTAATGTATAAAGGCCAAATTTATATAATTTTGTGTAGTGGTGTTTGCTACTCTTTCAGTTTTCTGTGTATGTAAGAATAATGTGGAGCCTTTGAAAGTTGGATTGGTCTCTTTTACTGTACTTTTATTATAAGATTTGCTCTTAACTAAGTCACGTGATATACTGGTCCAAAACTTGGTGATGTCATCACAGTGGTATTAATAATTGCGTAGTATGCCATATATTATTGCATCCCCATATACTTGCATGCTCGCGTAATATGTGTATATTTATATATGTTTTTATATAGTCACACAAATTGTAAGCTCACTCGCACACGTTTTAATTAAGATACAAGATATACAGCATATTACAATGTGAATTTGTAACGTTAGAACGGTGCCTGATCATTCCTTTAAGCCCACCATACTGTTTCGACATAACAAATGTGTAATTACTTCGTATTATATTTTTAAATGATACCCCTTGATGGTCTATGACGCTCATTGGAAGGCATTTTTGTCCTGGATCCGCGTCTCTAGGCCACTCACCATCCGCCCTTGTCCTTTCCCGGCTTAAAATCATGTTCGTGAATTGGTTTATTCAGTTCTTGCGCTCTTTTTCGCGTCCGAGCTGTTGGTGACAATAATCTCAATAGAAAGAACCAAGGTATATCTTGGAAAGAACCATTCTTGACAGTTCACTTTAAAACTGAAAAGGGACAATATTCTCAGCCTTTGCTGCGCCGAAAATGTATGCGCGTTTTCTTAAAATCTTGAATTAAAAGTTACCTGTAGAATTAAGTATGCTACATTGAATTTGCGTTTTCGATATTCATGTTAATTCTTTAATTTTCTCAGCGATTTTGTGAAATCCCTAGTTTCACAAACTTACTGAAACATAATATATACATATACATTTATATATATATATATTATATATATATATATATATACAAAAATACAGTATATATTATATCTATATATATATATTAAAATATGAATAATACATACATACATACATAAATACATTGATATATTATATATATATATATTATATATTAATATATATATAATAATATAATACATAGATAGATAGATAGATAGATAAATAGATAGAATAAATATCAGACTGTTAATCACAACTTAAGAGATTCACTGTGAACAAACGAAACCATGTTTCGGTACGGCATAACCATAAATTCATGCCATAGTTTGCCAACGTGAAAATGATTAAGCCATTATTATTACAATGCAGGTTCTGTAACAACAAAGATATGCTACATTGAATTTGCGTTTTCGAAATTCATGTTAATTCTTTAATTTTCTCAACATGATTGCTGTATAATACAGAAAATCTTATTTTTCTCCGTTTCATATTCGCTTTCGTCGGGAACGCAAACAAATTTTCAGTACGCCAATTTCCCGAGTCCCATTTCTATTTAAAATGATAATTGAAATTACATTTTCCGTTACAGAAACTAGAAGAATCCATCATAATGACTTCTAGCCTATATAAGAATTTAATGCAGCTTACGAAAGCTTTGCCAAGGTGGAGACTTCTGATTGGCTAAGAAACTCACTCTGCTGTTCTTGAAAAACGGGCCCTACCCCCCTTTGTTTAGTTCGTCCTAGGACTGCTCGGGTGCCGACGGACCTGTAACTCTGTGGATTATTAAATTTTGTTACTGTGATATACAGATGACCCCTGGGATATATATTTGTTTCACAGGTAATTATGTTTTTCAGTTCGTGTTGTGGGCATTTTCTATGCCAAGCGGAGAGTGTTCCTCGAATTTTTATTCCAAATGAGTATGTTTCCAGTCATGGCAGCCATGATTGTAAAAAGGAAAAAAATAAAAAATAAAAAGTGTCCTGTAAACGTTAGTTGTGATATTTGTGGCCGACTGGTTAATGAAATAAATGTTGTATATGTTGAAAAGAATGGAGATGTTTGCTGTAAAACTCGTTTTAATAATCTGACCCTGTTGGAGTAGGGTAAAGGAAATAGGGGGTTGTCCTCAGACCAGAGGTTAGTAGAAGCAGCCTCAGGAATGGCTACACATATCGTAAAACCTTAAGGAACAAAACTTGTTCAGATCACCAAACGTTTGTGAATGTACATTTTAGCTACTTCCAGTAATATGGGTAATGGGGAGGTTATAATGTAGAATAGTTGCACAGGCTGGTGGGTTCCTCCCCTCAACCTCTGTTAGGCCAGGGCACGGCTAGAGCCCCCTAGTTTAACCCTAGGTTATGGAATGGTTAGACAGAATTTATCCCAGATGTGTTCTTTCTTAGGTGGACGCCGTAGGAAGGGGTATACATAGACCACGACATAGGTCACGGTCTTCTATCTGGATCGTGATACAGGCAAAGATCTAAAGACATAGGCGATGCGGTTGGCGTATTCGATAGCTACTCTGCTCTATACTGGTCACTTCTCAGTTTCAATTTATATTTTTCTCAATGTACATATTGGGTTTTGTCAATATTTAAAGGAAGAAAATGTTCTTCGTGCCCCTCGCCCCAGCTCCTCCTCCCTTCGCCCACCGTCTGCAGACCTTTCTAAGTGGATTTACGAATTACGTAAATGAGATCATTTGAAAAATCCTTTTTTCAGGGCCAAGTGTATATGTATAGGCAGTATTTTACATTCTCAAATATTTTTCGGAGTAACCACCACCATAAGAAATCGGAATGGTTGAAAGTGACTGCATGTATTTGATACAAACCGAACTGCATAAACTACGCCTCCCCCACCTCCCCCCCGCCCTCTCTCTCTCTCTCTCTCTCTCTCTCTCTCTCTCTCTCTCTCTCTCTCTCTCTCTCTCTCTCAGCTCTGAGAAAATGGAAAAGTAGTTCGACGTTCAGACAGCATGCGAACAATAACCGTGCTTGACAGACGGTGTCTCGTCATATTGTGTTTATTACATAATTGATGAGTCTTAGTGCAGTAGGTACAAAGTAATTGTAGATTAACTCGGAAGGGCTCGAGCGTAACTTCTGCGAGAATGGATCCCATATACATATAATGTTGCTTGTGATTTCTTTGTTTATCTTAGTTAGCACTTAGTATTAAGCCCAAAACAGACAGCGTACTCGGAAAAGAGGAAATTAGTGAATAAGGAACTTATGCAAATTAAAATTAAAAGACCTTGCAAGTTTCATAGTCATTTTAATTCGTTGCATGATGCATAGCAGGTGGGAACTGTAAGGAAAATGATGACTTGAACGGTATTGCTGACTTCACTGTTATTTCTGTAACGTACTGCATTTCACAACAGATTCCTAAGACTTTCAAGTATCACTAGACTTTTACAAGGCACGGAGACTGACTCTTAAAAAATAGTGCTTGGAAAATCTCTTGGAAGATCCAAGAAGCTGCTCCTTGTGATTTTACACCTTTTGGAGAATCCTGAACTGGATTTGGCATAAAAAGATAAATCTAAGCGCAATATTGTTACTAGCATTAGCTGACGGAAAATTTCACTTGTTTTTTATTTTTTTTTTTTAGCCATAACGTCAGATTTTGGCAGTTTACTTAAAATTAGGTCATAACCGCATTATTTGCTGACGCCTTTTCTATTTTATATAAGCAAAGGATTTAATTTGGAAGTTTTCTTGGTTTCATTCATATATTAGTGTAGTTAAAAAGTTTTACCTATTGCGTTACGTACTTGATATTCAGAAAATGAAATCTAAAATTTACAAATTTATAAATGTGGTTAAAAAAAACTGGCCCTTTGCATTTCGTAATAAATGTCACATACTGCTCTTATTTTTTATCGAGTTTAACGCCTCATAGTAACTGGAGGTGATGCCTTCCATCTTTTGGAAGGTGCGCAAGTTTATTTGAATTTGCACCTTCTACCTTCCTGTACGTATTTGCCTTTAGTTCTACTTTCCTGAATTAGCTCTCCCACCTTATTGTGCGTACTGTAATTACTTTTAATTCTTTTAACTCCACCTCTTGTTTTACATTGAACTAGAACAATGATTCGTCAAACTGAGCAGTCTTGTGGACTGTTGGTTGTGTCGTTATTCACAAATACCATAATGAGTATATAACCGTACTGAGGTGGTATTAATTTGTATCACTTTTTGTTACCTACAGCTCACCACCCCTCAGAACCCACAGGAAACTATATATCCTAATTTACATATTGGTTTTGTTTACGGAACGTCTCTTAATTACAACGACTGAAGCTACACACAAAGCAGTTCTTTCGTACTAAGACACGTGCATTGTTTAGTTTGGCACTGACGGATGGCGTAGAGTTGTGTAAATCTACAAGAGGAAAATACCTAAAACAAACGTTGGGTTAACTCCTTTATTCATTAAATCCGATACTAATTTTGGTCAAGATTCGATGTATTAGTTTTTTCAAGTCTTCTTTCGCGGTAATCTGAGTTTACTTTGGCTTATGATAATTTATTGGTGTCGTGGACTCCGTGGAAGTTACTTGACTCAGGTTTGAAATAAATTTTTTTCTCTTATATCACACATTCATTTGGAGATCTCTGAATACACAGCTTAGTCATACGTAATTCTTTTATATATTATGTAAATCCCGTAACCATTGATACAATAAATTAAAAGAAACAACCTTTCGTTCTTACTCCTGGTATGTAAGTTTTTCTCGCTGCATACAAACATGGATAAAAAAATATTTTCTTATTTCAATGAGACTGGCAAAAATGAGAACTTATTCGCACACCAAGTGTTCCAAAATAGTAATTGATTGGGGCATTCCAATTAATGCAAAACTGTTATTACAAAAATATTCATACATCCTGCTAAGAATTAAACTGTTAAACAAGTGTTTTCCATACATATTATTACCTGCAAAAACATGAAGCTGTTACACAGCTATTTGGGTTTGCCTGGGTTAAGGTGTCTAGATGTTAGAGAAACTTTGGCTTGTGGTAAAGAGCAATTCTTTCAGTCCAATTCCACTCTTGTGTGGCGTTGTTGGCGCTTTCGTAACTAAGTGGAGGAAATCTCATTTGAAATTTTTCTCCGTAGGAGGGGTAGTGCCATCAGTGTCCCTCTTGCTGTTCACTGCAAGCATTACTTTACCTTTGCAGCGTCCCCTTGGCCACCAGCTGCAACCCCTTTCATCCCTTTAATGTTCACTTTGTTTGGTTTTATGTACAGCCACCCATAGGGATTATTCCCTCTCTGGTGGGCCCTCGTACGTTTTCAAAATAAGTTGCTTCTTATCTTATATTTTCTTTATAATAATTCTTTTAGTGTTTCCTCGTCAGTATCCTGCAGAAGAGTTTTTGTTTTTCCGTATGATCTTCACTTCAGGCGGCGTTTTGTTGTAAAGTCTTGGTGGGAAATGTTCAAATGCTCTCTCGCCTGACTTACCATTTGTTCTAGGTTCAAATAGCCTATATGCTTCACTTACATGTCTGATTACAATATTCATTTTAGTTCTAAAGAAGCTTAAGCAGTTTCTCAGATATGTTTATGCTTTGGGGCACTCCTCTGGTTAGGTCTTTCTTTTTTTTTTTCACATTTGATATAGCCACTGTAACCTTCGTGTTTTCTCAGTAGCTTTTTTACCATTTGAGTATATCAACTAAGATGCCTACTGCTCTCAGGTCAGTAGATCGTGGACAACTGTGTCAAATGCTGCACTTACGTCGACATAATTAGGATGCCACATTCATATCTTCCGTCTTGCTAGCCTCCCACACCTAACAAGTGTTTCATAGTGCAACTGCGAGGTTTTCTCTTTAAATCTAAAATACTTTTCTACTGTTTCCCTTTCAGCGTTGAATGACCTTAAAGGTCCCAGTGCTTGGCCTTAGGCCTAAATCCTATTTCATTCCATTTGGATTTTTCAGAAGGAATGGTTACAACGGGTGATTCAGGTTGGCCTTCTGAATCTTGGTAGCGTTCACACCATATAACAGGCACAGGTCGCCTTAACTCTTGTGAATACCGATGGGTGGTGTTTTGAAAATAGTTTATTTTTAATATCTATTAGAAGTTTGGTTAGTTTGTTAATGAATGATGCAACGTTAGTAAATTGGAAATGGTTATATATGATATACCGTCTGAATGAATTCTAGATTTGGTTCAACTGCATTCCCGAAAAATCCTGTTTTCAGATCTGTTTTCAGACATCTGTTTTCAGGCATCTTAAGACGTTTTCCACGAAGGGATATGGCTGCTCTCATGTCGGTAAACAGGCACCCAGTTTGAATATTCTATGCAGGTGGATAGCAAAGTACGTAACTGGCTCAAATTCTTCTGTAATTGAGTGATTGATGTGCCCTTTTATTTTAGAGAAATGAGTTGTTGAAGCATTCGCTTATCACGATTGGCAATGAGTTCGAAATTAAATTTTAGACGTTAACACCTATTATAGAAAGTTAATCATAGGTGCTGACTTTGAGCAAAGCTCTCATGTCGTACGCTTTTAGTCTTTAAATTTCATGTTCTTTGTGCATATGGTAAGTTGGTGATGGGACAAATACCTAATAAAACGGTCTTCATAGTGGTAGCGATATTATAGCGATTGTGCCTGGGTCAAATTCATCAAAATGAGACAGTGCAGCAAGTGAGAATAAAGGCCTCCTCTACACACGGTCAATAAAATTGACAATAATGCAGAGATTGTCCATCATATTGACCGTGTAGTTTTAAGATTGTTGGGTATTTCAATAGTATTGAGTCGTTCAAATGGTTCCGACTTGACGGGGAAAGATTGCTGCTGTCTGTGGGTAATATTGATCAATTTTGTCATTTCTACGGTCGCTTTCGTTTCGACATCATGTCTGAGGAGGCGTCTACTCAGAAAGGAAAATCAACGGAACGAGCCTTTATACTCGATTCCACCAGAGTATATAAGGCTTTGCCCTCATTATGGAAGGTGAAGTCAAGTGACTGTAACAACAGGGATAAAAAGAAGACTGAGTGTAAACTTCTGTTAAAGAAATACAGGGAGAAGTTTCCCAAAGCCAAAATGGATGATATAAAGAAGAAATTCAATGCACTGAGGACCAATCTCCGTATATAACTGAAGAAGGTCGACATCTCCAAGAAGTCGGGAGCCGGAACAGAGGAAATTTATACCAACATTTTGGTACTATGATGAAATGCTGTTCCTCAGCGATCGAGAAACCCCTGCTAGTCCCTTAACACCATGGATAGTGAGGATGATTGTCTTGAATTACAGGAAATTGAAAATGTGAGTACCAATTTCATATATATTTATTTCCCAAGATATTGTAATAACAGTATAGCCCAATAATCAACAAATATTAAGAAAAACGATTTAAATGTTTTGTTCCACCATTCTTGTTAAAGTATTAACAATACTTTATAATACTAACAAAATAGATTAGAAATTCTCCCATAATTTAACCAATGTGTGATTTAACTAACCCTTGTGACTTTGCCAAGGAATAGCACCTTTATTATTGAAATAATCACAGTATTAATCCCTATTCATTTAAGCCACCAATAAAGCTTCGGCAATACAACTATCTTCTGCATTTTGCAAACCTTCATAAATATTATCACTTGAATCAGATTCTTCCATATTTGTGTTCATCCAAAACATTTTTTATATTCTTCTTTTTTGCCAGATAATTATGTAAATAACTACAGGCTAGCTCAACTATTCTTGCTTTTTTTCTGGTGCTACATTAATACGCTTTCGAAGTCCTTCAAATTGAGATGTCAAAATGCCAAAATACATTTTCCATTATTCGTCTTGCACGACTCAGGCTATCGTGAAAACTTCTTGTTGCTCATCTAATGCAGACAGTGAATAGGGTTTCATTAAGTAACCTGACATCGGATAATTATTATCTGTCACAAATGTGAAGGGCAGTTCTTTATCACTGTTTGGATGTAGATGGCCTTCATTGAACGTCCTTCCAAATTGAGATACGGCGAACACACCACCGTCAGATACTCTGCCATGACACCAAGATCCGCCATCAACAACTCATAGTTTGCAATAGCAATTGCCATCATGACAATGCTGAAAATCTTCTTATAATTAAAGTAAAACGAACCGGAATTCGCTGTTTTCTTGGTCTCCACATGTTTTGAATCTATGGCCCAAGGCAGTTAGGAAAATTCCATCTTTCATAGAATTCATCGGCTACAACTACCCACTCATGCGGCGATTTTTGTAGCTGAAACAAAGTGTAATATATTATTGTTAGTTTATAACTCCATGATACATGTTACATTTTGCTATCAATTTTATTTATATACATGCAAATTGTGTAGAGGTATGTAAATATATTACACAGTTGGCATTAGCTATAATTATTATTATCAGCTAGGAGGCAATTCCCAACTGGTAGAGTAAAATGCTATAAAACAGAGGACACCAGCAGGGAATCCAGTCCCAAGAAGAAATACGAGAAAAAAAGATAAGTTAGCAAATGAAAAAGTCTGCGGGTACAAATGAACCTCCCCACTTTTTCGGGAAATCTTAAGCAACATGGGGGGAAAATGGCTACTTTTCATCACTCAAACATATAAAACAACATAAGTGACATAGCTCCTATATATATGATATTAGCGACCTTATCATGTATATATATATATATTATATATATATATATATATATATATATATATACACACACACACATATATATCATATATTATTTTTTTCTATTACATGCAGTTTGTTCTGCTCCTGGTCCCTCCGGTAAAAAGAGGAAGACATTGGATGAGAGACAGGAGCTGGTGTCTCTTGCTTGCATACGTCTTCGAGAGAGAGAGAGTATCACGAAAAAGTTGCATCTGCTTGGGCCTGTGAATTAAGGAATATTGGCCCTATGCAGGCTGTGTACGCAAAGAAAGCTATCAATGATATTCTTTTCGAAGCTCGACTGGGTACACTGCACCGAAATTCAGTTTTTAATGGACCGTCCCTTGAGACCAACAGTAAAGCTAAAGCTATTAAAGTTTCCAACCCTGCCCCTGATAATAACCAATACAATTACTTTCCTTTAATTAATGTAGCTCCAAATGTCCAAGCACAATCTGAGTCAAATGTCATTTTCATCTTGCATTTCATCATTTCAACCCTAGGATTACTTAATACTATATTACTGGGCAAAAACGTTAATTAAAACTTTGCAAGTATCTGTGTAGATATAGAAAAATCAAATTTCAAGTGTTCAAAACAAATTCCAGTGATAAGATAACGTATGGTCACAGGTAAACGCTGACTAACTGGGATGGTTTTTTTCTTATTTGTGCTGAGCTTCATCATTAATGGTGTCACCATGTCCAATAAATTCATCGAAGATATCCTGTCCATCCTCATATAATTTTTAAAATCACTTGGCGCACTGAAATAAGTTCGTTGCGTAAACTTTCCTGGCTGAATAAGTTCCTTTGTTTATACAACTCTTTCATCCAAAGCCGCACTTTATTTTTCTTGGGCCATCACAAAACAAAAATGCCACCGACACGTAAGTGACAATGTTATTGGGCTGTGTGTGGCCAACTATATAATATTGAACCAATCTTATTTACGTCAAAATATTGACCGTACGTGGAGGCTTTTAAGTGAGAATAATGGTCCTTCTCTATCCTACCTGTAAGACACTGGTAAATTCTACCTGATTACGACCTCGCTTGTGAAAAGCGAGCTCGGTTATTTTATGGGAATATTTTGTTTAAACCGGTTACTTTTAGGGGTTTAAGCTGACTCGGTAGTCTTATGTAATAGCCTTCTGGAAGATAGACGTCTTACTTTTATTACGGTTACCGTTTTGACTCCCTGTTATCTAGTTGCTTACAAGAAATTTAATACTTTGAAAAGCATTGGAACTCTAATCATTTTGTGAGTTAAGAAGCAAAGCCTCTCGTTATATCAGTGAACTGCTAATTACTCATAAAACTAATAAAATGCTGCTTAGGGACAGACTTTTTGTCGAGATCTTACGATAATCTTAGAGGAACGTGTATCCGACAGGAGTTGGCTATAAAAAGGAAAACTGCCTCGATATATATGATTTAAATTTGATTAGGGTTTAATAATGTATAATATTGCTCATTTGAATATCGTATGAGTATATTCCTGCACTGAACAGAGAGGAAACATAGCACATCGTATCTGACAGCACAGTTTCATTGCAATGCTCACGAACTAATTGGTAACAGTTGTTCAAGTTGTCAAAATGTGAAAGAAGGACCACACGTAGTTGATATTTAAAGAAAGCCACCGTACTTATGGAAGGCAGCTAATTTAGTTGGTCTGGTTGGTTTTAGATTAAGCAGGCTTCCTGGCAGCACGGGAACTTCCCTAACAACTGTCGATTTAGGCAGGTGTAGCAAGGGTATAAGAATCCTGTGTAGACTTCGGGACTCAATCTTCGCACTTCGACGGCAGTTACCGTCTAAAACTACAAGCCGAGTAGGCCTAATACACAACTTTTTACCCTTCAGAACAAGAAAAAATCAAAATAGTCTCAAGGAGACTAACTCTGGGGGAATCCCATTTAAAAAAAAAAACGCCAAGGAAATTTGAAATAGCTGAACAATATCCTGAAGTTGTCATTTGTGACAAAAAAAAAAAAAAAATACAAATAATGGCATAAAAAAACCTAACTTTTCAAATTGAAAAGATTTCAAGCCATATTTCATGCATTTGTGAGGTAAACCAATACCTAAATTGACCTATTTGTCGAACATTATTAAAAGTGGTAAACAGAAAGTTAACTGAAAATCTTGAAAAAAAACAATACTACCTAGAGACGTGATGAAGTATTTTAGTGAAAATATCACCAAAGAAATATAGCCTTCGATAATAAATATTTAAATATGGATACGTTCATGATGCTTGCACATAACTTATTTAATCAAAATTATGCTACTGTAACAGGCAGTGCAATAGCCGACCTGGAATGATTAGATTAGTTAACTTTGTCTGTACACCGTTATGAAGTAGAAATTTTTATACAGTATAACCAAACTTGTACAACAGCATGTATACTTTATAATCAGTGTTTTACGTCTGAAGCAACATCATTGGTGCTCTGGCACGGTACACTTACTGCCATTACCATGAACATATTCTACATGTGGATTTCAGGAATGTTGAGTAACCAAGATTAGGAGTTTAATGGTAGTGTTAATGAATTCCCTGCCCTGAATAGGCTCTCATTATTAACAGTATCTGCATTTTTTTTAGCTCGTGAAATTTGTGTTGCCGGGGACCAAAATTTTTCCCAATTTAAATTTTGAAAAGTATAAAATGATAGGTAAGATACGTAGGTCAACAGTTGCTATAAAATGCTTCGTTCTTTTTTTTCCAGCAATATCTTGCCTTTGATGATAGTTTATCAAGAGGAAATGGATTATGTTGACTGGTTCACAAATTTAGGTGGCAATTGAAGAAGGAGCATTATAGTTATGTGGGGTAGGTTGGTGAAAGATGCAAGTTTTTTTTCATATTGGAAATATTCTCTCTCTCTCTCTCTCTCTCTCTCTCTCTCTCTCTCTCTCTCTCTCTCTCTCTCTCTATGTTCACAGTGCTTTATTTTCCGGCGATATTTTTAAAGTCTAAGTAACAAATGGGAAAATGTATTGATAAAGCAACGTTACAGAGAAATGCACAAGGTTTGTTTTTCGTTTGCGTCAAGTTCCAGCCCATCGGAATAATTTACGAAAGTATTAGGGTAACGAACGATATCGCTCTTGGAAAGCGCATCTCCGGTCATAAAGCTGACCAAAAGGGATACATGTAATTGTGACAAAGGATGCAAGGAATCTTGACTGTCTCTTCTTCATATTCATGTCAAAATTCACTTGAGAAGTTTTAAGCTCTCTTGAAAAAAAAATATTTTTTTAAATGCAAGAATGGATTATTGTAAAGACACTAAAATGCCCTGGCAGCTCATTAAGGAAAGATGCTACAAGGCTTCATAGAAAACGAAGCCAAATTGATTATTAATTCCATGTAAGAGGGACACAACAATCATTCTAATTGAGTGTCTTAGGTGACCTAAATGACTGAACGAAGATTGCGGCGAAAGTAAATTCTAAATGACGACAGGGGAACGAGGCGTTACCCCCAACCCCCCCCCCTCCCCCCCATCCCCTTCACCAACAGTTGACCACCTTCTCACAGTACCAAGTTCAATGACCGTCTCTACGGGGCTTGTTGTTATTGTTTTTGAGTAAGCTGGCTTTATGCCAGCACGGGCTCTTGCTTATAAAGCAACCCGTAAGTGCCATTTGATATTTAAAGTGAAAAGTGAGTCATGAATAAATAAATAAAAAATAATGGTATGAAAGGTGAAATTATATGGTCCTGAAGGACACTTCTATACATAAGGCCAAGGACTAGATCTATTATAAGGCTCTGGTTTGTTTACGCAGAAGAAATACAAATAAAAATTTTGGTATTTTGACGCAGATTATGACAACTATGAAACTTCAATATTGAAAAACTTCTACATCAGAATGTGTATCTTTTTATGGCGTTATGACCTCATAGCATCAGGAAATCTACCAGTAATGATCGTCGTCTTCCTTTCTGTGATTGACGGTGATGATAAGACTCGTCTAATTTTTTTTCTGCGTGACTGGAGTTTTAAATGAGACTCCATTTGTGCACTTGAACGCAGCGTAATCGAGATAATTTGTATTAGTCCAGTAAAGTTTATGCTAGTTCTCCTGAATAAAAATAGAATAAGTAACATGTTAGCACCTAAGGACGTGGTTGGTATGGCGTTGATGTGCCACCTCGTTGGCCACGAGTTCGATTCTCGGGCGTTCCACTGAGGGGTGAGAGATGTGTATTTCTGGTGATAGAAGTTCACTCTCGACGTGGTTAAGGAGTCGCGTAAAGCCGTTGGTCCCGTTGCTGAATAACCACTGATTCCATGCAACGTAAAAACACCATATAAACAATAAGTTACATGCTCAATTATATTTGGGCTTTGTCAATGTACCCTCCAATGCATTGTCGAGGAATGACGAGAAAGAACACAATGAGCAACCATTAAGATATTTCTTTTAATTAAGGTGGAGGCACATTAGAGGGCAACTCTAATGTATGTCTTATGATAATTAGTCACACCTTGTCCATCCTATTGATTAATGGACAGGGACTTTCTTCGGGGTTGACACGGTACAAAGTATTTATACACAAGTGGGGTAGTTCCGTCAGTGCACCTCATGGGGTCCACTGTAGGCATTACTTAAGGTTCTTTGTAACGTGCCTTCTGCCCCTAGCTGCAACCCATTTGATTCCATTCACTGTCCCTCCTTTCATATTCTATTTATTTCATCTTACATTCCGCCCTCTCCTAACAATTGAGTCATAGGGCAACTGTGAGGTTTTCCTCCTGTTACACCTTATGAACCTTTTACTCTCAATTTCCTTCTCAGCGCTGAATGACCTCATAGGTCCCAGTGCTTGGCCTTTGGCCTAAATACAATACTCAAGATATTCACCGGTTCATATGTTTCCTCATACGCTTCTATTCGTACATGAGACGGTGGATATATTCATGTCACCTTTTACCCATTTGTTTGATCCGCGATAACAGGGCAGTTTATCTCTTCTCTCGATTATATTGAATTTAGCATTCCTTGGTGTCCGTGACCGTAAAGCACTCATACTGTCTGTTACTATAAAAGCGTAGCCATTTTCCCCTCTCAATCACAGTCAGTGCTGTTGTAGTTCTGTATGTAGCGTGGAACACCATTTTGATGACCTTAATAGTAAAAGAGAATGTATAGTCACTCATATAAGTTCATGAATGTCTCTGGGCATAAAGCTGAATTTCATTCCAACCCCTTTCTGGACAACGGGTCTGTATAATGACGTAAGACGGCACACACCGAAACTTTTTACAGCAGAGTTAGGTAATTGAACATTTGGCCAGTTTAGCACTCCCAGACACCTGTCACCCAGAAAGGGGTGAAATGGAAATCTCAAACACTGTACTTCCTCACCGTCTAATAACTACTCCACTACTTATTCTGCCATCCTCCATTAGAAACCACCTGTGTAGTAGTATACCAATACTACAGCTTTTTAATGGGAAGTGTACGGTTCTTTCCGGGGCGCATAGCTGCAACCCCTTTCATTCCGTTTACTGTACCTCCGTTCATATTCTCTTCTTCCATCTTACTTTCCACCCTCTCGTAACTATTATTTCAACATTATTCTCGGCGCTGAATTGTCACATAGGTCCGCATTTGGCCTTTGAACTAAATTTTATATTCGTGTTCCAGTACAACCACTTGGGAACTATTGTTTTGAATCTAGTGACGTTAAATTTCTTACATCTGCAATTGCATGGTTTCTTCCCTGCATCGTTTACTGAATAATATCCTTTTCAATGTTTCCTTATAATCGCTTTTATTTTTGAGTCATTTCCGATTGCGTTAATTTTCTTCACGGTGCAGGCTTTCCTCTCTTCTCCTGTTCCTGTTTCTTGGCTTGTAGCTTTGACTTTTTCAGTGTTCGTCTCGTTGGCCTTCATTTTCCTCCAAATTCTCATCAGGAATTTGATGAAAAGTATTCGATTGCCTTTATTGCTTTATTAGAAAAGATTTAGGATGGTTAAGTGCAAAGAGCTGGGGGGAAATTTCTCATGGTGGCCCTCGTGTCCTACTATTTGCTATATGAGTGAACAAGAATTTTATAGGGTGGTGTTAATACTTTTAAGTAAAAACTGTAACAGTTAATGATTTTTTCACAACGGAAGATTATCTGAATTCGGAATAATGTTTCCTAAACTAAAATTGAATACGAAATAAAAACCTGATTGAGCCTTCGGCACTTCGTGTAATTAGTAACATCCATTTTAAAATTAGTTAATTGCATTTTTAATTTAAGGTTTATGATGGTATTAGATAAAAAAGGAAGTCCTTCGTCTTTATGATTGTGAGTGACTACAATGGAATGACGTCCCTTGAAGCCAGTAGAGAGCTTTAAAAAACTGCGAGTTACCGAGAGCTTGCCATCCTAATGGCATCTGTTGCTGTATTACCCAAAAACTTTGTTCCTTTTTTATTTTGAAAGCAATAATTTATCATAAATCAAATTTGAATGCGAAGTCTTGATAACGGATATTGATTTGATGACATCGGATAATTCAAAAGCATTTATAGCAGGTGCATGGTAGAGGGTCGCATTCCCAATGACAGTCGAAAACTGTTGAAAAGCTTAACGCTCTGCCAGATAACGTAATGTAAATATGGAAAAGTAAAATATTTGTTAAAAAAATTAAGGTTTGTACCTTTACGTAAGAGGTAAAATGGTAATACAAGCGAGGATAGCTATAACATAAAGGTGTAGCCAGTTTGCAGTCTTGTTGGGAGATTGTTCTAATAGTACCCCGTGTAAACTTGTACGTTTTCTTTTATTGTTTAGAAAATGTCGAGTCGACGTTTTCATAGCGAAAACTAAATAGTTTCTGGAAAAGAGTCGGCCTTCAAATTTCTCGCTACACTTATGGAAGGTTTAATTGTTCCTAATTAAGACGATGATAAATAATATTCTCTCTCTCTCTCCATTATATATATATATATATATATATATATATATATATATATATATATATATATATATATATATATATATATATATATATATATATATATATAAATATTATATGTAATATATATAGTATGTGGGAAATTTGTTTCGCTCAGTGGGAAGATCGAAGGAATATACTCTACAAAATTACAAGGGTAATTCCTTCCACTGAGTGTTCTCTAGTAGTAATTTAGTAAATGGTATATTCACGGGCTGTTAAGCACACAATTCTTCCGTGCGCCTAACGTGTTTTCAGACTTGTGCCAGAAAATCCAAAGGATTAATAATTGCTTGGTAAGCTTAAGTAGACTAGTTAAATTCAGGTAAAAGTAATTCAGGTAAATGCAATTAATCTAAATAGGACTATGAATAAATCAAACCAAGGCCATAAAATTCCCAGGGTAGTTCAGTTTGGTCCCAGAATTCTATTAAGTTCCGACCCGGTTAAAAGTAAAAATTAAAGTAAACTAATCCCGAATAGTAATGCTAAGTAAACAGACAGACCTAATTTCGACTAAATTTATTACTACGCCCATATAATTATATAAGCCTTTGTAAAATTATTCAATCTGAGTCTAGCCTAATTAATTCTCACAAACTCCAATATTACAATAGCCTAACTATGTAAAAGGGCTTAAAATTTAAGCAAGGTAAAGAAAACAGTGTATTACGTCTTGAATAAGTAAGTTAAGTTAAATACCTAAGTTAAACGTTAGAAGACGAAACCGCTTCCTAACGAAAGTCCCTTGGCTCAAATCAGCCGTCCAATAATGGCGGTCTAGTCTTTGTGGAAAATTAGTATTTTGACCTACCTTCAAGTTAACCCAGTTTGGACACACACCTCTTAATTCACGTGTAAACTAAAAAACAAATCCTATATGTTTAATCAGCAAACCCAGCGACCTCAATCGCATTCGTGGAAATAAATTGGTACGTTGATAAGAAATGTTATTCCACTTACCGACCAATTTTCCGTCGACCCCGATTCCAAGTTTGTTTCTTAACGAAGGCTGTTAAAAGTTTTTGGCCGTTGCAGATAAGGATTTATCGGGATAGGCATGAGGTTTTAGGATAGGTACAAAACAGGAAGGAGATCATACAAACCAATTATTTAAAGGGTTATGAATTTATAAAACCCTACACTACGTAAATTAAACTTAAAGGGCGAAGTCGCCGACCTAGTTGTCGCCTTCTTCGCTCGCCGTCCGTTTGAACAAGCCCAAAAAACCCGCGCCCGACCTAAGCCTACCCCTTGAAAAGGCCTATGTCAGGTCAATGGTTCTTATCACTCCCCAAATCAATTAAATAATTTCTTAAATAATTTGAAGGGACAATTAAATCTATTTATTAAATCTATCTATCAAATATTTTAAATGCTAAGTAAAGTTATTCAAAATATAATATTAATTTTTCTGCAGAGCTTATACTAAAGAAAATGGGGTATAGTTACTTTGTAGCTCTTAGCAGTGACTTCGTTAAAGGTTAGAAAATGTATTTGTACAAATAAATTTACAACATCCTCCCGGGGGAAATAACACAAAACACACAGTTTTGTGTTAGGTTAAACAGCTTCATCATTAATCAACTGCTGTAAGAATCGCCACGAGTTGGTGGCGGCTCTTCTCTTCGGTCTCTCTTCTGCTTGATAGCCTTCAGCATTTTGACTCTCCTAAATTTTTCTCCGCAGCTTCTACAGTATACATATCCTCTGGCTTAGAGACCTCCAGCGGGTAAAGTTTGTCAACTGACCTAGTTGTCTCTCCATTGCTGGTCTGTAGCTTCACAACTCTGACCAGTCCATCAGAGCTGGGCATCAGCTGAATGACCCTTGCCAATTTCCCATGCAACGAGGGGTGTCATTATGTACTAACACCACATCTCCTACTTTAATCTTGGTTTGGAACGGTTGGGTTGGGTCCCCGTTGAAATAGTGTCTATCTCTCAGGGACTGCAAGTATTCCTTCTCCCACTGTTCTTGGAATGCATGTATTACCTGAGATACAAACTTGAATCTCTCATTACATTGCTTGTGGTCAAGCTCAAAATCTGGGTCATTCAGGTAGTCCCGGTCTATGGTAGTGGGTAACGAGTTTAACCGGTAGCCATACAACAGGTGGGAAGGGGTAAGGGCATCGACGGTATCTGGAGATGTAGCATCCACATATGTAAGAGGTCTATTGTTAATACGACGCTCTATCTCAGTGACAATGGTATTCAGTTCGTCAGAATTAATCCTCTTCTTGGATATAGCTTTCTTTAGTGCTGATTTCACACTGCCAACCATCCTCTCATAGAAGCCTCCTTGATGGGGTGCCCTAGGTGTGATGAATGTCCATTTACAATTTTCCCTAGTCAGTGTGGACTGTACGTCAGTGTCATCATACAAGGACTGAATCAAGGAAGAACCAGTTTTGAAGTTAGTGGCGTTGTCAGAAATCATCGATGAGGGCAAGATCTTCGTGCAGTGAATCGCCTGAAGGAATTGAGAAAAGCAGTGCTGGTTAAGTCTTTACCACTTCCAGGTGACAAGTCGTGTTGAGGTACAAGTGAATACGACTATGTAAACCTTGTCTAGTTCTATAGTGGCTGGATTGCAGATAAGAATTTGTCCAGTCAAATCTACTCCGGTCACCTCAAATGGCCGGAGACTGTTCACTCTGCAAGCGGTAGAGGTGGCGGAGGAGGCCTGCGCAATGCAGGTCCTTCCAGACGGTTACATAGGTGACACTTCGTTTTCATCTTCTTGACACACTGTCTCAGTCTTGGTATCCAGTATTCTTCTCTCACCTTGCAAATTGTGTCTTGAACGCCTGCATGAAGAACATTTTCATGTGCTTGAATGACTATAAGTCCAGTCAAAGGAGAATTTGGAGGTAAAAGCAGAGGAAATTTACTGCTATATGGAAGGTGGTCCGCATTTTGTAGTCTCCCAGTGCATCGCAAAAGTCCATTCTCATCCAGGAACAAGCCTCCTAGGCTTTTTAATTCTGGCTGGAATTTTGTGGGTTTCTTTTGTTAAGGTTATGACAACTCCTCTGGGAAATACTGACTCTGTGTGAAGCCAATAAGAATTCGTAATGCTTCTGAGTTCTGTACTTCGACATTTTCAGAGTTTACGGGTCCCGAGTTCTTAGTTTTACGATTCCCAATGGTACGTTTAAGGAGCCTAGTGAACTTAATTACTAGCTTAGTGACATTTATAAGTTTAGGAAGGGAAGCGAATCTACGGATCTCTATGGTGGACAAGTAGCTTTCTTCACTGACAACTGTAGTTTAAAAACTTCTTCAGGTGTTTCAAGGTGGGTTAGCATGTAGATACATCTGTTGCTTTCTCGGCCACCTCTCTGGGTTCGGGAGCCAGCTTGGGCCATGGAACCAAATTTGACTTTTCTTAAACTGCCGCATGGAAATTCCTCTAGAGACAAGGTCTGCTGGGTTTTCTTCACCAGGTACATAGAGGTACCTCACTTCAGTGACCTGACTTCTCATTCACCCTGTTGCGGACATAAATGTTTTTAGATTTGTTGTTCTGAATCCAGTGTAGGGCAACTTTACTGTCAGACCATATGACAGTGTCAGTAATCTTGACACCATCGGTAGTGAAAACGGTTCTGAGGTAGTCAGGCTATTTTGACTGCACTATAGTTGGCAGTCAGCTCAAGTTGTGGTATGCTTTTCTTTTTGAGAGGGGCAACTCTTGCTTTAGAGAAAACAAAATAGATTTCGCACCTGCGTGTTGGTCCATCAAATAGGCTGCAGCCCCATAGGCCTTTTCACTAGCATCACAGATATACGTGAAGAGAGTAGTTGGTCCCTCTGTTGGCTGTGAAGCGTGGGAATTCCTGGTATGCTATGTTCTCGAGGTCTTTCTTGATCTTCGACCACTCTTCTTGAAGTTCTGGTGGCAAAACATCATCCCACCTTTTAGATAGTTTCCAGATCTTTTGCATAAGAAACTTTGGTTCGTACAATTATGGGAGCAAACAATCCTAGAGGGTCAAATACTTTTGAAAGGTTGCTCAAAAGTAGCCGTTTGGTAAGCGGAGCTTCCTCAAAGGTAGAGGGTTTTATGCTTAAGTGGTCAGTCTTGTAGTTCCAATGAAGTCCTAGAACTTTGACAAGATCTGAGCCTTCTGTTGTTCCATCACCTTCTTGTTTTACCATTTCGTTGAAGGTTGGGTCATTACTGATCCATTCTCTTAAAGGCATTCTAGCATCTGACAGGACTCCCTTTGCAACCTTATAAAGGCTGTAGAGGCTGACTGTTGTTGGTAAGGAACCAATTAAGTTGTCCACATAAAATTTGGTCATGAGGAAACTAACTTCAGGTGAAGTGGGGTAGGTTTCAAAGTGATGTTGCAAGGTTGACTGGAGTAAAAAAGGCGAGCAGGTGGCTCCAAAGAGAACTGATCTAAACCTATAGGCTTGAAGGTCCTTTTCATTGTTAAGATCTTTTAGCCAAATGAAACGTGTATAATCACGATCCCTAGGTTGGAGACCTACCCGTAAGAAGGCTTTGCTGATGTCTGCCGATACCGCAAATGGGTCGAGACGGAATTTCAACAACAAGTCTGTTAAATGACTAGTCAAGGATGGGCCAGAGTATAAGCAATCATTCAGGCTAGGGGCCTGCTTGTCCATCCGGGCACTTGCATCAAATACAATACGAATGGGCGTTGTAGTTGAATCCTTAATCACAGGTAAATGGGGGTAAATAATGGATATTTGTCCGGTTTTGGTCTTCTTCTGGCACTGTTTCAATGAAGCCGAGAGACAGTTGTTCTTTGATGATCTGGTCATAAATTTCCAGATACTTATTAGTTTGTTTCAGCTTGTGAATAGTACTGTTCAGTCTTTTCCTCGAGAGTGCTAAGTTGGTAGGGAGTTGTTTCTTATCGACTTTCCAGGGGAGAGATACCTCATATCGTCCTTCAACCATATTGATGGAATTCTTGAATTCTTCCAGTACAAATTTATCCTCAGGTGACATATCTTGGTCAACGATTCCGACTGATTCTAGGGTCCAAAGCTGTTGGTGGATGGGGTCTTCAGCAAATTTGCTATCAGACATCTCAAGTGGTATCTCTAGAGCAGCTTTGGAAGGTTCATCAACTGCTAGTCTCATTACAGTTACAGAATGAGCACTGATAGGGGTGTCATTACTAGGCAGTTTACCAGCGACCAGATATCCTAAGGAGGACTTAATCAGGTTCACTCCGTTTGCTTGTGGAGAATGGATAAAGTCAAAGTAGTGATCTATACCAACAAGCAGTTTCACCTGGTCAATCTGACTACTTGACAAGTTAGGCATCAGCTAGGGTGACCCATTCTGGCTCTTCAGTTCAGACACTATCTTACAGAGTCCACGAGGCCTAGCGCTCTGAGGTAGTTTAGGTACGACAATAGCCTTTAAAGTTACAAGGCTGTCATCGTTTACCCTGACAGGTACAGTGACCGTACTATATTCTCTAGGTTCTTTGGTATCCCAGAACCCACTGATGCTCAGTTGGACAGGATTGTCACGTACAAGTTTACACTCTTCCACTGCCTCTTGTGTGATGAAGGTGCGTTGCGCCCCAGAATCAAACAGTGATCTAAGTTCCTTGTGTTGCCTGAGGGCGGACACACCACTTTCATTAAGGCGGTAGGGAGAATTCCACTTGTTTGTGACTTTAAGTCTTTGTCACTGTCATTGTCTCCACAATAGTTCACAGCAGAGACCTCAGTTGAGGAGTCAGGGCACAATGCTGAATGGTGTAGTCCAGTTTTACATGACAGACATTTGTGGAACTTCACCAGAGAATCGGTTGTCTTATGGTTAGGTGAAGTGCATTTCACGCAACGATTTTGTGCGGTAAGTCTTGAAATGCGCTCGTGTGTGGTCTTGTAAATGTCACACTGGTAGGCTTTTTGTTCTGGTCTATCACAGAATACACAACTTTGAGTTCTAGCGGTCTTATTAGGCTGTCCTGGAGTGACAGAAATACTCAGATTCGTAACTTCGTTTTTCTAGGGTGTAAGAACTAACCTGAGTTTTGGTCTGATACCTGGTCTATTGGAACTTTGGTTAGGCTTGGGTTTTCTATGGGAGTAATCCTTGCTCTTATCCCTGGGTTCAAAATCCAAGGAAGACAAGGTCAGGATTATCTTTCCTAGCCCCTCTCTAATATCTAGGAGTGAGGGGAAGTCCTGTCCACACTTGTTTTGGATTTGTTCTTTCACCTTGCTAGGTAGTTTTTGAAAAACTAGAGGTCCAAGCGTCCAGGTACAGTGATCCGAATTAGGTTTGTTTCTTTCTATGCCTCTAACATATTGTTCAAGTTTAGTCCAGAAGCCACGTAGTGAATCCAGGTCTGCAGAAGGTTTAGGCAGGCCTGCTAGTTGACAAATTAGAGATGAGATTATTTTCTCTGGATTAGCATAAGTTTTCTTCAACAGGTCAATGGCGTCTAAATAGTTTTCATTCGTGACAAGAATATTTCTAATCAGAGTTAGAGCTTCACCCTTCAAACATCCTTCAGGAGGTAATTAAATTTGTCAACAGCTCTCAAGTCTGGACGAGAGTGAACGTTAGACTCGAAAACATCCCAAAAAGGGGGCCATTCTCCATCGGTCCCTTCAAATTCCGGGAGTGATAAAGACGGCAACTTAACCTTATGCTATGGCCTAAACTCTGTTGCAATACTCCTCTGGGGTTTGGCTTCCATGCAAATGATTTTTAGTTTCTCCAAAACTTCAGTGCTCTCTGTGATGACTTGGTTGGCATGACGCCGCTTTGCAGTGAGCTGTGTTCTATCAGGGTCTTGCTCAGAGAACCCTTCTTCTCCAAGTTGAACTAAGTACTTAAAGTTGAGTTCTTCATACTTCTTTATTTGAGACTCTAGCCTAAGACGATATGTCTCCAAGATCGAGGACTCAACATCACTTGCCCTTTGAATCAAGTCCGCAACAGTTGTGCATAGATCCTTGCAGTTTTCCTCATAAAGTCGGAGGGAATATGCTAATTGTGTTGCAGACATTTTATGAGTTTAAAAGGTAACGACAAAAAATCCTTGGACAACAACACAGGCCTTAAAACATCCCGCTGAGGATGCCAATCTTCCTTTGTGGGAAATTTGTTTCGCTCAGTGGGAAGATCGAAGGAATATACTCTACAAAATTACAAGGGTAATTCCTTCCACTGAGTGTTCTCTAGTAGTAATTTAGTAAATGGTATAACACGGGCTGTTAAGCACACAATTCTTCCGTGCGCCTAACGTGTTTTCAGACTTGTGCCAGAAAATCCAAAGGATTAATAATTGCTTGGTAAGCTTAAGTAGACTAGTTAAATTCAGGTAAAAGTAATTCAGGTAAATGCAATTAATCTAAATAGGACTATGAATAAATCAAACAGAGGCCATAATATTCCCAGGGTAGTTCAGTTTGGTCCCAGAATTCTATTAAGTTCCGACCCGGTTAAAGTAAAATTAAAGTAAACTAATCCCGAATAGTAAATGCTTAAGTAAACAGACCAGACCTAATTTCGAACTGAAATTTATTACTACGCCCATATATTATATAAGCCTTTGTAAAATTATTCAATCTGAGTCTATGCCTAATTAATTCTCACAAACTCCAATATTACAATAGCCTAACTATGTAAAAGGGCTTAAAATTTAGTCAAGGTAAAGAAAACAGTGTATTACGTCTTGAATAAGTAAGTTAAATACCTAAGTTAAACGTTAAAAGACTAAAACGCTTCCTAACGAAAGTCCGTTGGCTCAAATCAGCCGTTCCAATAATGGCGGTCTAGTCTTTGTGGGGAAAATTAGTATTTTTGACCTACCTTCAAGTTAACCCAGTTTGGACACACACCTCTTAATTCACGTGTAAACTAAAAACAAATCCTATATGTTTAATCAGCAAACCCAGCGACCTCTAATCGCATTCGTGGAAATAAATTGGTACGTTGATAAGAAATGTTATTCCACTTACCGAATTTTCCGTCGACCGATCAGTGACGAAGGCTGTTAAAAGTTTTGGTTGCAGATAAGGATTTCGGATAGGATGAGGTTTTAGGATAGGTACAAACAGGAAAGGAGATCATTACAAACCAATTATTTAAAGGGTTATGAATTTTATAAAACCCTACACTACGTAAATTAAACTTAAAGGGCGAAGTCGCCGACCTAGTTGTCGCCTTCTTCGCTCGCCGTCCGTTTGAACAAGCCCAAAAAACCCGCGCCCGACCTAAGCCTACCCCTTGAAAAGGCCTATGTCAGGTCAATGGTTCTTATCACTCCCCAAATCAATTAAATAATTTCTTAAATAATTTGAAGGGACAATTAAATCTATTTATTAAATCTATCTATCAAATATTTTAAATGCTAAGTAAAGTTATTCAAAATATAATATTAATTTTTCTGCAGAGCTTATACTAAAGAAAATGGGGTATAGTTACTTTGTAGCTCTTAGCAGTGACTTCGTTAAAGGTTAGAAAATGTATTTGTACAAATAAATTTACAACAATATAATATATATATATATATATATTCATAACTTCAGGAAAGCCGAAGACACATGAAGAGTTAAAAGGGTTTATTCGCTAAGAAACGTTTCGCACAAGGAACTTTGTGCATCATAAGTCTGTTAAAAATAAAAGTACATTTTAAATTAATAAAAGCAAAATACAAATAAAAATTACAATCTAAAATTTTAAATTAAAAATGCTAATTTAGAAATTAGCATAATTCAAAGTTAAAAGTGAAATAAGAACATTAAAAGTGAAATAAGAACATTAAAAGTGAAATAAGAACATTAAAAGTGAAATAAGAACATTAAAACACGACTACTAAAACACCAACCATTCGCTAAGAAAGGAGGAGAGAGAATGACTAGAAATGAGATTGAGGTCAGAAAGAAGACTATGCCAGGTATAGCGGAGACGATGAACTACCGCTATTCAATGAGGGAACAAGTCTTTTGATAAATAATGACTCGAGTGTTGTTAAATACTCAGAGTCCTTATTGTAACCTAAAATGGAGAAGTGCTGTTTCTTGACTTCGATCTTACATTTGATGGCATGATTTTTGATATTTGAATGCTCTGGTCTACTTAATCTCTGGCCAGTTCTAAAACTACAACCCCATGTGGCTGCAATATCGCATTTGCAACAGCCTCTTGGTAGATCCAACGTAAAATACCAGGACATCCTTGGGCACGTAAATTTATACACAACATTAGACCTCATAAAAAGGCTGCAGACGATCTTTAAAGCAGAACAGGGAGCCAATTTTACTCGGGTTATTTGATATTAATTTTAAATTTAAACATGGAATTTCACCTTCAATGATTTGACAGTTTCAGGTTGGAAATATAAGGAATCGAGGCATACATGAGTTTCTTTGGAACGTCAACAATCGGTGGTACTGGTTTCAGATATTTAGTTAAAATTTTGTTAATTATTTTCTGAACTAAGTCTTTGGGATATGAATTTTGTTGGAAAAAAGATAGTAAAAATTCTATTTCCCTATGAAAAATGTCCCAACTCGAAGAGTACTTCAGGGCTCTATGAACTAAAGTGGAGATAGTGTTAAGTTTAAAACTTCTTTGGCAGGAGCTGTAAAAATTATTGGCTAGACCAGTATACGTTTTTTTCCTATAGACAGCTGTATTAAATTGATGGTCAATTCTGTTAACGCAAATGTCTAAGAATGGTAGACAATTTTCCTTTTCCTCTTCTATAGTAAACTTGATATTAGTGTGTTGTAAATTAATATACTGTAGGAATTCTGCTGCCTGCCATTGATGCTTAAAAAGGGCGAAGGTATCGTCAACGTACCTTCTATAAAACATAGGTTTAAAAGCTGAAGAACAAGATTCTAAGAATTTCTGTTCCAGATGAGACATAAAAAAGTCACAGTCGGATACATATCTGTTTTGAAGGTAACTGCATTTTCTGGTGCTTGTGAGCGACTTTTATTGCATGTGGTATTATATGCCCGAATTTTTTTTGACCCCAACGAAAGATTTTGGTCATGCATGCATAGCCACCGTTAAAGACTAGTCTCATCCTAACTGTCTAAATTACAGTCGTGACCCCAGTTGAAGGCTTTGTTTTATATATGATGTTCATAGGTAAAATCGAGTAACGTTACATAGTGACTAAACGATTTTTTATGCATAATAATCGCTACGCAGAACGATCGTGTTTCGCATTGCAGTGCACAGTATTTGGTTACTTTTTTATTCTAATCTTTTTTTCATAGTATTTGATAGTGTAGTTTTCTCGCAACAATGCCACATAGTTGGTTAATGTCTGTAAAGTCCTGTAGATTTTGAGATAGAAAGGTTAGGTGCATCTAAACTTCAGCTCTACCTTCCTTTTTGTTTTCTCTAGCTGTCATTGCCGGTAGTTTCCTGGGGCCTTGATCCCCAACTCAAAAAGGCTGTAATGATATTCTTTCTATCAACACCTGCGTAATGAAGGTCTTGGATCATTTTCAGGAGATTTCTGCTGGTCTAGCTTCCATACACTACTTTAATTTGTTCCTACTCTCTCTCTCTCCCCTAGACATTTTCTGTAGTAGGGTTGAACAAATAAGCAGCCCCCTGAGAGATTTTGCTCTCTCTCTCAGAACATGCAAAAAGTTTTCTTGAAGAAAAATGTTTATTGGCATTACAGTAACAATGATGATTTGAAGTAACAATAATTGGGACGTGTATGGTTGTTGTTATGTCTTGACGGTAATGTTTACATGAGTTATCTGCATTGAGTAGTCCTTTGTCTAGATTACTGGGCTTATGCGAATACTAACGAGCAAGCATTCGAGGAATAGAAATGGGATAAATGGCACTGGAAATTGTCATAACTTTTACTCGGCTTATTGTCTAATACACGTTCATAGAAATTCCAGGTTTCTTTTTCTCGTGGTTTCCAGTGCTTTACGTGTCGAAGATTATTGGCGTTTAGTGATAATACCAAATATGTAACTGACCAAAGAAGTGTCAAAATGAAGTTCATATATTATATGAAAACTGACCAGCAATTATGGGAGCAGTACGTCTGCTCCAGCCGTACAGTGAGTGATAACTTCTCAGCAAAAACGCTGCTTCTCTAGTTTCATAGATTGTGAAAGATTTGGATAACAATTTCTCGTGTCATTACTATGAACGTGCGCTACAGTACATGTGGATTTCATGGGTGCTGAGCGACCTAATCCTGAGTATTTAAAGGTGGTAAGTACTGAACTGTGCATTGGCTCCCATAAGTTGTGATACTTGATTATTACAACTATAAAAGTTTCAATACCCTCACCCTTTTTTCAGGAAATATCTCCCCTTTGGTGATGATGACGGTACCGGAGTTTTGCCAAGAGACTTGGATTATCTTGACGGTACATTGGAGGATACATCATTGAAAACCTACACTTTTCAATTCAGCACGTCAAAAGGTGGTTGTTTTGTGGCAAATGAATGAACATTTTACCCTAATGGTAAGTTTGTGAAAACAACGTGAGTAAACTTGATATTGACAAGGAGCTTTCTTCTACAAATTCCAATGACAAAAATCTCTCTCTTCTCTCTCTCTCTCTCTCTCTCTCTCTCTCTCTCTCAACCTCTCCTCTCTCTCCTCTCTCTCTCTCATCCATACTCAAAAGTTTATATATCGTTTTTAAGTTATTGTGAGCTATTCAATGTCTTGGTTGATTGATAGATACGGTTATATGTATATTGTTTTGATGGTAATTGCGTGTTACAGTTGCCTGTGGGCCATTTTTTTTTTCTACCAAGGGTATTATTTATACAATTTTCCATTTTATTGACAACGAAGGCTTTAGGTCTTACAAACGAAGGATTGTCTTGTCTAATCTAATCTACATCTACAGTACAGTCGTAACCCTTACGTGTTTTCTGTCGTATGCGAAATTATTTGTTGAAACCGTATTGCATTATGCGTCGGCTAACTGAAATCACAATAAGGATTTTCTCTATTCTTAGTAACTGCTTATTTGCAATGCAGTGTACAGTATTTGGGTACATTTTGACTCCAAATTTTTTTCATAGCAGTCTTTTAAAAATTACCTAGATCTTGTAATATTGTTAAGTTACGTATATATTTAGTTTTTACCAGACCACTGAGCTGATTAACAGCTCTCCTAGGCCTGGCCCGAAGGATTGGATATTTTTACGTGGCTACGAACCAATTGGCCACCTAGCAACGGGACCTACAGCTTATTGTGGGATCCAAACTACATTACATCGAGAAATGAATTTCTATCACCAGAAATAAGTTCGTCTGATTTCGCGTTGTCCGAGCCAAGAATCGAACTCGGACCACCTGATTGGTAGCCGAGCGCGAAGACCACTCGTCCAACGGGAAACTTGTAAATTTGTTAAATAGCTGGGTTTAACCTACATATAATTAAGTTGCATCTAACCTTTAGACTGTCAGTAGCTGCCTTAGATCTTTATTTTTTTGTTTTATCTATAATTGTCTTGGACCATTATTAGGTGAGTTCTTGCTTGCCTCTCTTGCATATATATTAATTTGTCTTCAGAAACGCCTCCCTGCTTTTCATGTTCTCCAAAAGAAGGTAGTTTTGGTAGCCATTAGGGTAGCGCGTAATACGAAGTAAAATAACTAGGGATTGTTCGGTGGTTATACTTTTGACAGGAAACTTCATAGGAGCAAATAGATGGAGATGCAGTTTGGTGAAACTCCAACTTTATCTGTCTTGAGTGGTTCTTAGCCTAGTTTGCTGGGTTGCCCTTAAGCTAATGAGCTAATGTTTAAGAAAATGATATTGGAACAAATTACAAAAAACAGTTGACAACTTTGTGAGCCTTACATCGCCATGATGTCACAGAAATGCGATTGATACCATTACAGGCTTATATTTGGCTGTGGTTTCAAGGGTTTTTTTATCTGTAAAAAACCTGTTTCATATTTGGAGCAGATTAAAAGCAATCATGTTACTTTTTGGCCCTAGCATAAGCACAAAATAATAAATTTTGTAGAGCACATAGATAGCACAACCAGTAACTACGACAGAAACACGCGTTCTCGAGTCTCACTTTTGAAGTTACAAGCAATATCGTTGCTGCTCTAGTCCCATACCCGTTTAAGATAACCATCCCCCTAAGTTCTTGGAGTCTGAGTGGTGTGATAATGAAATTTATTAGCCATCACAGGCTATCATTATTACAGTATTTACAATATTTTGAGAATTGTGTAACCTGAGATGGTCGTTGCTATTGACCAAAATTTATTCCAGATTTTAATTTTGAAAAATTTCAACATTGCGTAGTGATAGTTTGGCCATTACGTGCTAAAAAAAAATTTCAACGACCTAGTATGACATTTCAGAAGTTACCTATGGTGATGATGATGATGATCCTGAAGGTACATTGGAGAATATACAACTGACTTGGAGAACTTATACTCCTTAAATCAGCTGGTCAACAATGTTAGGCATCAGAAAAACATTGTATGTACATGGTCGGTTGATGTGAATTGTGTAAATTTTCAACTTAGGAACAAGTTTTCTCCTCCAAAGGTTTCTCTCTCTCTCTCTCTCTCTCTCTCTCTCTCTCTCTGTCTCTCTCTGTCTCTCTCTCTGTCTGTCTGTCTGTCTGTCTGCACAGCTAGACCCGAACTACTTGTCTCATTTACATAGCATTGTTTGAAATCGTAAGATTTGCAAGAATTTCAGAAGATAAATGTTCAAAAGTCAGTATGTTGAATTATTATGGAATCATTGTTCAACAGTTTAGACATATTCCTATACAGCATGTTTCAGTTAAAGCATTTAACTGACCACTGGTACGTAAAATGTTCGTTCTCTCAAAGAAATTTGCAGCTTTTCAGGTTCGACTGTTGCTGGTGATGTTTTTTTTTATTATTTATTTATTTATTTATTTGTTTTGTTTTGTTTTGAGGGATGCCCATTTTTTCAGAATTGAAAATTTAAAATAAAGTGTTATGTCTTATTTAAATGATACAGTATAGTTTAACACGAAACATTTTTGTGACTCTCAGGCTTGTTAAAATTGTCTTCTGCGAAAGTTTAACTTTTATGGTGAACTCATTCAGAATTCTTACTGAAAATATTAGTACTTTGTCTATAGTTCCTTGCCCCATGTACTGGATTATAACCTGTTAGCACTTTCTATCAATGGAATAACGTTAGTATTCTAAAATGAATTCTAACTAGTATGATTGATTGATGTGAAAATGTACCATGGCGCTACAATGACTAGGGTCGTCGACGCCGAACTAGTACGACTGAAACATATTGAGTTCATGGTATGTTCCTTAAAATGACATAGGGACGTCTATTTTGTTTAGACATTAGTAAGAGTGAAGTATGTAATGGTGGTCCCTTAATCAAAGAATTATATAATTTAAAAGTCATTATCGATCAGATACCAAGGACAGCACACCCGTGGCTACCACAATATTTAAATCTGAGCCAAAAAGGTGGCCGTTCCCATATCCTTTGTTATAGTTGTACATAATCACAGGTTTATTTTGTGATAATTTCTATCACAAAAGCGTAATAATTTAGTAAGCAGTGGGGGACATTTTGACCCTTTTTATAACTGAAGGCTTTAGAGAGCGCACTACAAGCACAATTATTGAAATTTTGATACCTTCAATCAGATTCATGTTTATAAATATAAGTCAACAAGCACTGATGGTGAAAGCAGCGTTGTTAGAAATGATGAAACTTGACAATAAACATGGCGATTGGAAACTATTTGTTGACACCAGGTTTTTGAACTTTAATGATCCATGCTTCTTTTCATCGACATAACCACAACTCGACGTGCATGGTGCCATATTACCATACCTATAGTATCCTTAAATGTAAAATTTTGATAGGTTTACCCTTATAACTAATTAGTATCAGGGCATCTTTGATAACTAAGTGCAAGTTTACTTTTCAGAAATGTAATGACAAAGGATCAAAATATATGGACCAATGATTTAAATAAAGTAGTATTATAGTTGATTATTTGGTGATCCAGTAGTAATACCTGTTCACACATCTCTATCTATAACGTAAAATGGAAAGCGAGTATACGGCGGTCTTTACAACTTACTAAACAGAATAAACAAATCGTTCGCAGCAACAGCCAAATAAACCTCCAGATCGTGAAGCCACGAATGTGGTCACTTTGATTAAATGAAACCAGAAGTTTCTTAAGCCAAGACATCGACTGAAACTCGCTTTTGACTGACACGAAAGCAGTTGCTAGGTCTCAATGATCCACTGGCACCGATGGTTCGCTCTTAATTCAGAGCCTCAGTGGCGTGGTTGGTATGGTCTTTGCCTGCCACCTCGGTGGCCGCGAGTTCGATTCTCGGGCATTCCATTGAGAGGTCAGAGATGTGTATTTCTGGTGATATAAGTTCACTCTCGACGTGGTTCGTTAGTCACGTAAAGCCGTTGGTCCCGTTGCTGAATAACCGCTGATTCCATGCAACGTAAAAACAGCATACAAACAAACTCGCTCTCAATTCCGTGCCCCGTATATCAGTATTTACAGGTAGTTTCAGGACTGGGGAAGTTCCTCACTGAACGAGTGAGCTCCGTATTCGACTATCAATCTGGTAGCCCGAGTTCGCTTCCCACAACCGTCAGGGCGGAATCAGAGGAATCTATTTCTGGTGATTAGAAATTAAGATCTCGATATAATGTCGTTCGGATCCCACAATAAGCTGTAGGTACCGTTGCTAAGAAACCAAATGGTTCCTAGAAACGTAAATAAAATCTAATCCTTCCGGCCAACCCTAGGGGAGCTGTTAACCAGCTCAGTGGTCTGGTAGAACTAAAATATACTTTACTTTTCATGGCTGGGGTCTTAAAAAAAAAACTTGTGTATACTGGTATTCATCTCTCGAATACGTTAATTCTCCCTAGTCAACTAATTTAAAGAAAGTTGTGAATAGCAGTTTGTCTTGAATTTCTTACCGTTTTAAAGAGGCTCACCAAATCAATACACAATAGACGTATTAATGGTTACAGGTAATTTGTAGTACTACAGTTTTAGTTTCAGTGGTCACAGTTAAATAAAAAAAAATTATTCTTGATTAAAAAAAACTCTATTTCAGATTCAGAATGGCATGCAGGGTTGATAGTAGCAGTTGTTTTAGATGCATCTTAGATATATTATTGCCAAGGATCTTAATTTTGTTAGTCTTTACGTATCAAATGTCTGTAAAAAAGCATAGTATGTAGGGATACAGATAGTAATAAGTGTGTCTCCATCTTAATCTGTTGAGTCTGTAGCATTTTCTATCTATTTAAGTCTGTTGTTTACAGTTCGAAATGTGTTTTTTTAATTATCTCTTGTTCGATGTCTTTTGCGCGCGCACTTTAAATCTTGTCTGTAGTCACACTTTCAGTTGTAGCAAGTCTGGCATCTGTAGAGCTCCTAAGCTTTTCGTCTTCAGCAACCTGTTTGAGGTCTGTGGTCTGCATCTTTCTTTCAATTCTGTTGCCTGTAACCATCTCTCTCTCTCTCTCTCTCTCTCTCTCTCTCTCTCTCTCTCTCTCTCTCTCTCTCTCTCTCTCTCTCTCGAAGAGTTTAAAAGAAAGCTGAACAAAATCATTTGGACACTGTAAATGAACATTTAAAACTTGCTCTTAGAGATAAGTGAGGACACGATGTCTCCTTGATTGTACTAAAAAGTTTGAGACATCCTAATGCTTGTAACTCCTTGTAACTCTGTTTGTAAGGAAATTCCAAACTAATTCCTTGCGCATGTGATAGTAGAAAGCCAACAACAAATAGCATAGGTCCCTTAAGAGACAACAGAGGAAACCTAGTAAACTTAGTTATTGAATAAATTTTTCTAATTGTTTTCACAATTGAAGACTACCTCAATCCCTGAACCAGCTATTGAATATGAAGGGGCAGAACCGCTTGACAAAATAATATTTACAGAAGACATTAAAAACAAACGAGTAAAATTAAACTAGTACAAATCTCCTGGCCTGGATGGGATTCATCCGAGAGAAAGTTAAGTGTTGAAATAGGAGTTAGTTCCTCACCAATATAAACTCTACATAAAAACTGCAGAACAACGAAAAGCACCAAAAGAATGGAAACTAGGTAATGTGCCCCCAGTTTACAAAAAAGGTCAAAGAGAAGAGCCGGGAAATTATAGACCAAATCTGTCTAACCTCAGTCTCTTGTAAGATTTTCGAGTCCATAATTGCAGGTCAAATTGTGGAGCACACAGATAGAAACAACCTGTTATTAAATAGCAAACACGGCTTCAAACAAAACGAAAATCCTGCCTATCGAAGTTCTTGGAGTTTTTTCATAAAATGCTTTGCAATTACGACAGTAGTAGAGCAGTAGATATACTCTACTTAGATTTCCAAAAGGACTTTGACAAAATTCCACACAAGAAACTAATGATGAAAGTTAGAGGTTTAGGAAATTGAGGGTGGGGAAATACAAGACTGGATTGAAGACTTGCTAACTAAAAGGAAACAGAGTCGTAATAAACGGTGAAGAATCAGAATGGGCAGATGTGACAAGCGGAGTTCCTCAGGGTTCTGTCTGGCCCACATTTAAAAAAAAAATCACATTGATATAGATGCAGGTTAACTAGCTGGATAGCCAAATTTGCAGATGACACCAAACTAGGTGTAAATGCAACAGACTCAAATGCAGTGGAAAGTTTTAAGAAATGGTTTAAGGAAAATAGGAGGGTGGTCAAAAAGATGGCAAATGGCTTTTAACTTGGATAAGTGTAAAGTATTACAAATAGAAACAAACAACCCTCATACCAACTAAATGCTGCTTGGGAATGTCATAAATAGTGTAGAACAAGAAGAGGACCTTGGAGTCATTATTACCAAGGACTTAAAATCCACAAAAATGCATGAAAGCTTAAAAGAAGGCACAGAAACTAGTGGGATACATAAAGGGGCAGTTCAAATACAGAAACAATGAAACGGTGATGCAACTATACACATCAATAGTTAGACTTCATCTTGAATATTCAGTACAGTTTTTGTCACCAACACTAAGAAAGGACAGAAACAGACTGGAAGGGGTACAAGTGTTGTGATGTGTATACATACGGGTTTCCTTTTTATTCTCTCCCTCTTTATTATTAATCAGTTTTTTTTTTTTTTTTTTTTTTTTTTTGTTTTTTTTTTTTTTTTTTTTTTTTTTTTTTTTTTTTTTTTTTTTTTTTTTTTTTTTTTTTTTTTGGTAGCCTTGGTTTTTATTTGTTTCTTGTAGTATGCTATATGGGGGTAATCTCCATCTATATTGCTTTGTTGTGGAGTTTTCTCTCGTTAGGAACTTATTGTATATACTGAGACTAACTTTCGGTCTGGACGTTCTTGCAAGATTCTGAAATTAGATTTAATTCTATTCTTTTCAGGATTTATTCCAGTCTCAAGTCAGGAGGTTTTGGTCATGGCATACTTATCATTGGATTCTTGGCAAGTTAAACACCACTTTTTTTAATCTTAATTATTATTATATCACACACAATTCACTGTCTTATCTCGCACACAATTTTTCACAGGGTACAGAGTTTCAACCGACAAGTGGTTTGCGTCCAGAGGTTAGTTCCTAACTGAATTTCTCCGAGACCTCAAGTGAAGTCTCAACCTAACTCATACAGTTAAGCTCCTCCTTAACTTTCTACTAAGACACATCCTACTACTTCTTGAGTGGCTTTTCCAACTTCCGGTGCCACCCTTTGATTAGTCTTATTGGTTATGCTAATCTATCGTAACCACCCACTGACGGTGTCAAAGTTCAGATTTTCCACTGGAGTAAATATTTTCTTGCTTTGGCGAAGTACGGGTTGTGTTTTGGCTCATTTTATCAAACTGCTATTGTTGCAGTCTATTTCTACCACACTTCTACCTCCTTCTGACTTCTAACTACCTAAACTCTACCCTCACTCTACATATTTCTACCAGTGGATTTGCCTATCTAATTGTCCCTACATATTCATAGACTTCTGTTGTATTCCATCCATCAGGCAAATAGGTTACTCAAGACGACTAGAGAACCTGGACATGTATGACTTAGAAACACAACGATTGCGAGGACAACTAATAGAAACAAAGTAACTTAAAAAGCATAACAAAAGTAGATAGTAACTTTTACACATTAAACGAAAACTAGATAAGAAATAATGGATGGAAACTAAAGCTGAAATTATACAACACATCTCATTGTGGGAACTACGTTACAAGATATGTGTCATGTGGAATAAACTGCCACCAGAAGTTGTCAACAGCAACAATGTGGAAGTTTTTTTTCAAAAGAAAGCTAGAATAAAGTAATCCTTGGCACCGTGAGAGAGACTATCTCAAACTGTAGCTTTGAGTTTACCATATTTGTAGTCTGATTAAGCTAGTCTTATATTGGCACGGGCTCTTGCTTTTAGCAGCCCGTAAAAATTACCACAGAAGTGCTCTTAAGCGTAAGGTGCTTCTACTGTTAATCTGTTAGATGTGGGTAGTCTATTCTCCAACAATTTCCACTTTTGACAAACCGGCTCTCTAATACAGTTGGTGATCGTCTGTACTCCGCTCAAGAAAAACGGAAGAGCTGTTTCTACCTTCTGTTTCTTTAAATCCTACAATGATTAGTAAGTTCCAATATAGGTTTCTTCCTCTAAAATGAATTCAGCCCTGTTTAACTTTAACACTAATGGTCTAATGTCAGTCTGATTGTTCGTTTTTCACGTGACTTAATGAATTAGTTTTTAAGAAATTTTAATCAAAACTTTACCGACATTTACTTGGAACATGTGAGCATTAGACATCTTACATTTTGTTATTTTAAACTTGATTGAAATTCAGAGTAACTGTCGAGCATCTAAATTAATTTTGAGCTCGTCTCATGCCATACCATTGCCTAGACTATGAATACTATAAGCAATTCCCAGCTCCTTGGGCGGGAGGTGTGGTTCAACGAAACAATTAGAACCGTTGGATGAATGCTGCTTCAAATAATACCCGAAGAGGAGATGAATGGTCTCCTGATAATGTATTGTCGGGTTAATGTCATTTATGCAAATTAAATTTCTAGATTATTGATTTATAAGTTAATGAAATTTTTGCAAACCAGTGAATACTTAACAAGAGAATGCCATTTGCATTTTTATGGTAACTTTTGAGTACCTAACTTGATTTGCTAATCATATGCTCAAATGCATAAACTTTCAAATCTTGGTTTTTTTGCCCATTACAGTTCTTATGAATTCAGGAAGGAAAATAACGAGAAATGGTAATTATTCCGTATAATTTGTGGAAGATAAATTTGAATTTGTCTTATGATATTCTGACGTAACAATTTACAAATTTCACGCTTATCCAGTTCTTAAGCGCTACAAATGCTTACAGATCTTAACGGGGGCAATCACAAGAACAGTTGATTTGAACAGCAGAATAGTTTCTGAATGTCTTAATGTCTAGGATTTCTTGTGGTAATAGAAATTCTTATTTCATTTTATTGAATGTTCAAGACTTAATTTCTTCAGGGTCTGTTAATGGCTAGGATTGCTCATGGTCAGAGAGCTTCTCGCTTCATTTTGTTGAAAATGTTCAAGACTTAATTTCTTCAGGTTAATCAAGTTAGGAAGACGAGATGTAACACTATTTCAAAGCTGAAGGAGGCTTTTATTTCAAAGCTGAAGGAGGCTCTAGCCAATGGTTTCGACAAAGACAACAGCCTGCTATAAGAAAGTAAATAGCCAATTAAGCCAACGTAAGTAAACTGGCGTGTTACTTAAGGTGCGTTCACACGGTCGAACTATGTCCGACGGACAAACATTGTTACCAATTGACAATTTTCTGTCGGTCTTTGCCTTGTGAGCCGAGTAAAAACAGTGGTATACAACCTCATCAGGTACTACTGTTTGCTACCAGATCTACTTCCATCGTTTTAACGCTTATGACATCATCCTGCTTCGCCTATGATATGGTAACAATGTTTGTCCGTCGGACAATGTTCGGCCATGTGGACACACCTTTAGATTACGCGTTAATAGCGACACTATTTTTTCGTCCTTTTATTAACAGAAATTTGTTTGTATGGGGTTTTTACCTTGCATGGAACCTATTAACGGAGACAGTTTTGATTTGCTCATGATTTACTTTGACGTTGAATTTTTTTTCAGGGGCAGTTGTAAATTGTAAGGAGAGATGTACCCTTAGCTGACTAGGGGGAGGGAAAAAGTCCAATGAGCAAGGACGACTAACTGCTAAAGAGGAAATTGCTAAACAAGGCAAGGGAAGTAGTAAATTGGTGTGTTTGAGGTGTGTGTGTTACATAGGTGATTAAATTGCCATTATATCAGCGATGATGTGGAGAGGTTGGCTATCAATGAAATCTTTTGGGTCATGTTATTGTGGTCTAGTTTGTATAAAGACCATTTGAGAAATCATTGCCCATTTTCATATTTTTACTACATTTTGCCAGAGATTTAATTGAGTGAATTTAACAAATTTAATTAAAATTTGTTTTTCAGACTTAATTCTATCCAGTTTTTCAGAGATTTTGTAAACACCGGGGTAAATTGTCATGGTTAACACAATTGATTCAATTTTACTTTTGAGATAGTTTGTGGACGTCGGTAAATCGTCATGGCAAATTTGTAATATTTGTCCAAGAAGTTGAAACACAATCTTCATGGAGTTTAGTGGCGTGTTTTTAAATTTTAAGTCTAAGGTGGCTAAGGGGTGTAAGTGAATGTGCGTGTAATCTTGATTCATATATACCTTTTAATTGTTATACTTAAAGGATATATGATGTTCACTATTTGAAACCTCAACTACGTTATTTCAAATAAATTTAATTTCAAATAAATTTAATTTCAAATTAATTACATTCAAACCTGGAGTAATACAAATATTACCTGTTATGGGACAAATGAGAAAAGTATAGGGAACTTTTCACTTTATTCCTTTCTTGAAACTTTATGTCTTCACAGACATTAGTCAAGTACAGAACTTTTAGGATCTTTTTCATACTTAAACTACAATTATCCTTAAAAAATCTCACTTAAATTGTACATGACCACATCACGTATATATTTTTTTAGCTGCCTGACCGTAGAGACGTTGTAGCAACCTCCTCTCAGGAAAGGTTTTTTTCATAGAAGTGATGTTGTAGCAGCCTCCTCTCAGAAAATGTTTTTGTAAACTCTTCACAAAAGGTTTCTTCGTAGAAGTGACGTCATAAACTTCCCCTCGGAAAATGTTACTTCGTAGAAATTGATTATCAGAAAAGTTACTTCGTAAAAATCTCCTCTCAGAAAAGGTTTCTTCATATACTCATCACAAAAAGTTTCTTTGTAGAAGTGACGTCGTACACTTCCCCTCAGAAAATGTTTCTTGGTAAAACTGACGTTATGACTTTCCCCTCAGAAATGGTTTCTTCGTAGAAACCTCCCCTTAGAAAAAGTTTTTCATAGAAGTGACGTCATCAACTACTCAGAAAGTTTCTTCGTAGAAGTAACTTTGCAGACTCCTCAAAAATGTTCCTCCGTAGAAACGATTTTTAATTATCTCCTCAGAAAAAGTTTCTTGTATAAGTGGCCTCATAAATACCTCACAAAAAGATTCTTTTTAGAAGTTACGTCGTAAACTCCTCCTCAGAAAATGTTTCTTCATAGCTTTGTAAACTCTCATAAAAGGCTTCTTCGTAGACTCCTCCTCAAAAAAGTTTCTTATAGCTTCGTAAACTACTCTCATAAAGGGCTTCTTCGTAGAAGTTACGTCGTAGCTGCCTCCTAACAAAAGGTTTCTTCGTACAGTGGCGTAATGGCCGCCTCCTCACAAAGTTTCTTCATAAAAGTTCCTTAGTTTTAAGTGATGACGTAACTACTCCTCTGAAATGAGTTTCTTCATATAATGTACGTTGTAACCGTAAATCCTACTTTAAAAAGGTTTCTTCTTAAAATGGTGTTGTTGTCGCCTCCTCTCAAATGCACCTGTAAAATAAAAGCTTCTATTACTAAGTGTATACGACACCCCTTGCCTATGAAACTGAAAATACTAAAAATGTAAAGACAAACTACCAAAAAAAAAAAAAAAAAACAAAAAAAAAAAAAAAAAAAATTAAGCCATACCATTTGAGTATGCCAGATTTTTATTAACTGGTCTTGTATTATGAGCAATACATTAGGTTTCTTCATAGTAACACTTCGTATTTTTTAGGCTTTAACTACTACAAAACAACATAATCACTCATGATCTTAAATGACAAAAGCTTGTTATATAGCAATAAAATTAGTAAATGCGGACTTTACTTTCCTAAACCATCACTTTCCTAAACCATCATCACCTACGCCATTTGAATATGCATCCTATATCACGCAAAATTATCATTCCTTTTACTAGCAAAGACCAACTCTCATGCAAGCAGCAGAGAGAAAGTGTAGATTAACAATTAATCCTCATAGTTGAATTCTAAGGGAACCTTCATCTTTATCAACGTCATGCATTAATCTCTAATAATGAATATAAAGGGAATAGGGTGTATACATTATGTTCATGAACTATTATACTTTTATATGCCACATATCTCAATCTAATCTGCGCTAAAACATCAAAATTATACAGTGATAATTTTATTAAAATAATCAAACTATATTGCTATCATTATCTATCCTATTTACAAGTGTACATTGAATATTTATAATATGTTAATGAATTTCAGATATCTAAGAAGTCAACTTTTCACTAAAAATGTTATATATCTTGGTAAGGACAATTTTCTATTTTAACCAAGATAATAGTGGTTATTCAAAAGCTTAATGCAGTACACGCTGATGGCTAGCCCGAATATGAGAGCGAGGGTGGAGGAGGGGGTTGATGTGAAAGGCCATTTACCCTTACTTTTCAAGACTAAACTTTGCATAAATATCCCAGAGTTAGTAGTCCAGTCCAAGTGCCAATATTTAAGTGGGACACCGTAACAAATAATGAGAAAGTAACATACATATAACAACACGAAAGTGTAGAGATGAATGAAACCAGCAAGAAAACCTGCATCAAATTAAACAAATATATAAAAATTAGAATTTAATTTAAATACAAGTGAGAGAGAGAGAGGGAGGATATACTGAATACTGTAGTTTCGTTATCTTAAGTCATGAAAGTCATAACTTCATGTGGCAATCTAATAAAAAAAAATCAACTTACATTCGAAGACAAGTCTTCCTACACACAATATCGATTAACCGGACTTCAAATATTCCAGCGAGACCATGTACACCTATATTTTTCTTCAGAGCATCTGAAAAAACAAAACAGGATTAGTACACAAGTTCTATATTACGTAAATAAAACTTCTTACAGCTTTAATTTTCCATGTTAAAATAATCTTTGTGCGGTTCTTGTTTATTTACAGCATATTTTGGATTAAATACCAATTAGTACACGACATTTGAATATTAAACTTCAAAATACAATATTAATTATTTCAACATCAAGGTCTCTACCTCATTCACTTATGTATGCATGCGTCTCCCTTCACTACTAGACACGTTGCTTTTTCAATCAAACCTATCACCCACAGCATTCAGAGCACAAGAATTCTAGTGACCTTTAGTCTCAAGGGCAAAGTACCTAAGGTGATATTAAGGCCTGGTATGTTATATATGGGCTGTTAGTGGATATTCAAAAGCTGAAAGTATGCATGTTGATGGCTTGCTCGAATGAATGAATGAAAAAATAAAAAGGGGTAGGGGGGTGGAGCTTTGAAAGATAACTTACCCTCACCTTATAATATTAATGGAATACCATAGCCAATATGATAGGAACCTACAGAAACTACACCTATTAAACTGCAGAGATGAGTTGAACCAGCAAGGAGTCGAGTTGAATATAGAATTTAGGCCAAAGGCCAAGTCCTGGGACCTATGAGGTCATTCAGCACCGAAATGGAAATTGACAGTAAAAGGTTTGAAAGGTGTAACAGGAGGAAAACCTCGCAGTTGCACTATGAAACAATTCTAAGAAGAGCGTGGAAAGTAAGATGAAGAAAGATACTATGAAAGGATGTACAGTGAAAGGAACGAAAGAAACCAGCAAGGACACTTGCTTAATTTAACAGCAAAAATAAATTTAAAAAGAAAATCTACACAAACAAATACATGAAATAAATTAACTTAAAAAATGATAAAATAAAGATCCCAACAAAAATGAGAGAGAGAGTTAACAATTCATCCTAACAGTTAAATTCAAAAGGGACCCTTATCTTTTACTGAACATCATACAAATACATGGGAGTTTCCAGTATGTACTTAATCTCTAATATTTAATGAAGAGAAAGGGACTGATCACTAATAATTAATATAGGTAAATGGAAAAGGTTGTACACATTAGTTTCACAATAATGGCCGAGTCCTGTCAACGGATACCCAGATATGCCACATATCTTAGGAAGCTATTTTGCGCTAAACTGTCAAAATTATACAAATAATGATTAAAATTGTGTTAAAATATCATGATATTATTTCCATATCAATATTTCTATAATATTTCTAACTATCCTATTTACAAGTGTACATTCAATATTTATAACGCTGAAATTAATTTCTAATATCCACAAAGCCAATTCTTCACAAAAAAAAAAAATTATATAAGGAGATATCTTGGTCAGGACAATTTTGTATTTTGAACAGAAACATACACGGTTATTCAGAAGTTGATTTATACATGCTAATGGCTTGCTCGAATGAATGAATAATAATAAAAAATGAGAGAGAGGGGGGAGGGGATGTGAAAGGTCATTTACCCTCACCATTTAAGACTTGCACAAAAACCGCCGAGTAGTCTAGTCCAAGAGCCAATATGTCAGTGGGATACCATATCCAATAAGACAGGAACCTACCTATACAACGTATTAAACTGCAGAGGTGAGTTGAACCAGCTAGAAAACTTGCATAATTTAACAAAATTTAACATGAAACAAATATATATATATATATATATATATATATATATATATATATATATGTATATATATAGATATATATATATATATATATATATATATATATATATATATATGATATATATATATATATATATATATATATATATATATAATATATATTATATATATATATATATATATATATAAAAGTCACTTAAAAAAATACCAGTAAATAAGAAAGCGCTAATGAATACACCTATATTTTCGTCCTGTTAAGTCATGAGCTGAATGTGCCAATCAAATAAAATTCCACTTACATCCGAAAACAAGAGTCACCTTCACAAAATATCGATCGATCGCACCAAGAAAATTTCAATGAGAACATGTATAGCGTATACCGTATTTTTTATGCACATTTGAAAAAAAAAAACAGCGCAGCAGTTCTACATTTCATGAATAAAAATTTCGAAGTACATGGGCAACATACAGCTTTAATTTTTAACGTTAATGACACTGTACATAGGTTGTTTTTTTTTACAACAAACATTTTGGATACGATAACAATTAGTACAATATATTCAAATATGAAACCCCCACAAAATATTTTAACTTAAAGGTCTCTACCTCATTCACTTATGCATGCAAAGCTTCTTCATTTACTATTCAAGTTTTTTTTCCACTTTGTTTAATTTTTTCAGATCAAGAGAATTCTATTGACCTTTAGTCTGAAGGCCAAGGTACCTAAAGGGATGTTGTACCTAACGGGATGTGTTAAGACCTGCTACACTATATATGGACTGGAAGTGGTATTCAAAAGCTGAATGTATACATGAAGATGGCTTGCTCGAGAGAGAGAGAGAGAGAGAGAGAGAGAGAGAGAGAGAGAGAGAGAGAGAGAGAGAGAGTTAGAGTGTAGTAGTAGTCTAGTCTAGGCCCACTATATCTGTGGGATACCATACCCAACTAGAAAGGAACCTACAAATTACTCACGTTAAACTGCAGTGATCAGTTAATCCAGCAAAACTTGCCTAATTTGGCAACATAAGTACATTTAAAAAATATACTTAAAAAATACTGAATAAAAAAAAAAAAAATTATAAATGAGAAATACCAGCTTCCTTATGCAAGTGATGAGTTGAACATGCCAGTCGAATAAAAAAAACATTTAACTTACATTCGAAAACAAGAGTCACCCTTCACACACTTATATATCAATCGTACTTCCAAAATTCCAGTGAGAACATCTATGGCGTATACAGCATTTTTTCCCCGCACTGCATCTGAAAAAAACACCAAATGTTAGTACAAAAACTGTACATTACATAAAACAAAATTCTGAAGTAAAACTTTAATTTCTAATGTTATTGAAAATTTGTGCGCTTTATTTACAGCACATTTTGGGTTAGATACCAATGAGTACAGTACATTAAAAAATCAAACCCAATTTACAGCACTTTTCGGATTAGATACAAATGAATACAGTATATTAAAAAATCAAACACTTAGAAATAAAATAATTACGTCAAGCTCTCTACCTCAATTCACACATGCATGCATGCATGTCTTTCCCTTCATTATTGGTAACGTTGATTTTTTTAATCAAATTTATCACCGACAGCATTCAAGAACAAGAGAATTATAGTGCCCTTTAGGCCGATGGGCAATGTACCTGGCGAGATGTTAAGACATGCTACGTTATATGGGGAGGTGGGGGTGGCACAACTGGAGAAAATAGAACAAAAGTTAGAAGTGGAAGAAATACGGATGCTCATATGGAAGAGTGAAGCGACGAGAAGATACAGGATATCTCTGAAGTGTCAAAGAAAGCCCAGATAGTTTGGGCACCTGATGGGGGAGATGATGAGTTATAAGATAAGAGATCTTTTGGAAATAGCTAGGGACACGAAAGAACATAGATAAGACTACTTTTGAGAAGATACGAGGCAAAGGGATGAACAAAGGAAGAAACACCTAGCTCATAAAAAACAGCGACCCTCACTAAGGATAAAGCCGAAAATAGCACCTGGTGTTCAACAGCAAACTAAAATCCTACTGGGAAAGCATGTGTCACTTTTATTTAAGATCAAATTTAAGTCATCTGATGCTTGTAAAATAGAAAATTTGTCTACACACGTACAGTCTTTACCTGTATTTCTAACCCTAGTAGGTAACTTTCATAATGCCATTAATTACTTGGAATGTGTGAACAATTTTTTTTTAAATCGGTGATGGATTTGTATAGTGTAATGCCTCACGAAATTTCAAACGACCTTTCAATATCAACAGAAAATCACAAATTCTTATAAAACAAGTTCTATTTTTCCTAGATATACAAGCTGTTTATACCTTCCTGATCTGATACCAATCAGTAGACCAGCTTCTTTTGATCTTACCTACGTGAAGCTTTTCACATGCTAGAGACTTATCCGCTGTTTTATGAACAAGCCAAGAAAAATTGATAGCACACTACTGTTGAGGTATATTTTGAGTAAAAATTCTGGTGGATAACTAGTATTTCTAGATACTAAGCCACAAGACAAATAATATACCTATGGTTTTTCATTACTGACTCACGGGTGTGGTGGTGTCTTGATTATCAAGTCTCCTTAATACGGCTTATACAAACAGCTTAAATTTACAGAGATGCTGTATTTAAAAATCAATATTGTCTCCCACTCAAACTCCTCAATTCTTGCTAATTTTGATGTTTACATGAGTGAAGAAGCTTTTGTTCAAAGTCCTACCACTCAAGTGGGAATCTGCAATTCAGACCTTGCTTAAAAACACAAGCCCCAGCTCTTGGTCATGGTTACTTTGGGGCAGACACGTTTCTAAGGTTCATTTAAGGGATACCGGATCCCTTACCGCAGATTGAAGCAAGAGCTTTTGGATTTGGGAAAACACAAAAAAAAGCTAAACACGCGAATGGATTTTAACATCCCATGATGTTTCTGCAAGTTCTGTGGGTAACGTTTAACTTGATAGCCTCAGAATGATGCTACACTCTCTTGGGTCAGGCAGAGCTTCGCCCCCTGGCCAAGTAAAGCCCCAGTGCCCTTAGGTAAGTTGCATCCCTAATACTTAATTAGGTTGGGTGGGGGCCAGGGGAATAATAAACGAATGCCCCAAGTTAGGTTAGAATACATTCCTTCTATTTCATTCATTCTGTTCGTAGATCTATATTACTATTCCGCGGCGGCCTAGACTATGGCAGTTGCAGTTTTTCAATGCAGTTTTACCTCCTGAACAAGAATTTTAAGTAATATTTATTCGGACGACTGTAATTAACCCCCAGGGGCTCGTACTAAACACTGCGAAATACATTTGACGCCGCAATTCCTGGTGGCTTTCGTATTCGTGGGGACGAACGATGCGGAATGCTTATATAGGAATACCGCCGTCTTCCATAACAGTATGATTCAAAGGGGTTATAGTACCTCCTATAAGTCATAGTTAAGTATCATTCCTAACTCCAGCAAACCTTTATAGATTATATTGTTAAATTCAACTTAAATAACTTGTGCAGTGCAATAAAAAATAATTTTCGGAAGGCGTTTTACCCAAAATAAACAAACCATATTTCAATTCTCTACCAGGAACCTGCTATATAATATAGTCTACTATGAGATTCAGGGTCTCTGTAACACGGTTTTTTGCACTTTGCTCCTTGTCAAAGCATCGGATGTAGCTGAAAGTTGACATATGCATATTTTACAACCACACACAAATTTTGTCAGCATTATCAATAACCTAAACCCGATAGTTTTAATTTTTATAGAGTAAAAATGCTCTAGCCGACGCCATGGCCAATGATTACGAGCCAAGAGTCGAAAAACATTCATTACGTAAGCAAGGTAAACAAACACCTCTTGACTAAATGTTGCCCCGCCCATCCACCAGACAGAAATTCCATCGGCTCTGAAACCCAAAGACTTTATGAATGGCGGAACGATACATAGATGTGGGTCGGGTATCAGTGCTAGCGTAGTAATACTACTGTAGCAGTAGTGCCGCAACAGTATAGCAGTAATATACATGAATTAAACGTTTAGGCCAACTGCTGGGATCCTTGAGGATCATTTAGCACTTCTTACAATTACTCGAGAAATTAGTTTTTATAGCCAGAAGTTAAATTTTCTAATCCAACAATGCCCATGGTAGCCTTCAGTGTTATCCTGAATTATAACGAGGCGAAAGTGGGTGGAGCCTCATGAAGTCACCATTCTGACGATAATTATTGGTGAAGGTTTAAAGCCAATATACGGTACCGGCTATTTTTTTTCAGTAAATAGGTAGATAGCCAATAAATAAAAACTGCTTGACATTAGATATAGCAGTTATAAAATCAAGCTTGTCTACTATGTTTTTGATAATTACCAACTATTCCCTACATCTTGTCAATCTGATTGTGACCTATAAAGTAGACTGTAATTTCTTTGGAAACTTATTTTGGGAGTTAGAATAATAAGTGTTTTTGTATTTATTAACATATTTTGTTGGTTTGTTCATTATGACAATTATCAGTGGAGAGGTTCCAGAGTTCATAAAGGTGTACTGCTTTGCTTGTATTTAAATTTGTATGTCATTGTTGCCAGAGGTTTAGCTAGCCTTCGTTACGTATAGCCAATCATCCATCGAGAAAGAGGGAAGAAATGATGTCATAAGTTACGTAACGAGTGCGTTCGAAACCTTTTCTCTGAGTAAGTTGGCCCGTCTTCAAAAAAGGTCACTTTTACATTATAAGTACCAAATTTATTCAACCTACGTAGTGCAGAATACACTCAAAATTTATGTGTTGATATAATATGTATTCTGAATAAACGTTATATTTATGAAATGCATAGATAAAAAGTTATTGCGAAAAAACCGTGTTACAGAGGCCCTGAATCTCATAGTAGTACTGTATCGGCCTTTCTGATAAAAATAAATTCATGTCTTACTGTATACATAGGTTAAAGAATGTTTATTTTACAACAGTTCCAAGTTATTCTATAATAATTCTAGTAGTATTATAGATGCATTTAGCATAAAAAAATAAACTTACTCTTTTTTGGGGGGAAATCCACCATATCCGAGATATGAATGTAGTATATATAATCACCATCCTCGAAAAATTTAAAGTGTTTTTGTTTACTTTAACACTGACAGTCTGTGCTCTGATGCGAGTTTGTTTTTCTTTAAAATTGCAATATGGTTCGGATGCAAGTTTGTTTTACCTTGAAACTGCATTGTGGTTGGTTAGGCCCTATGTCTGGAAGTCACGTGACCTGGGGAAAATTTTACAGGTGCGAGACACACACACTTGCGATTTGGTTCAGGTCTTTCATGAAGTGGAATATATTCCACTATGTGTTCCTCTTGTAATTTTTATTGTTTTCAGTTAATTCATAATTTTCATAAATATGAAATGCAATGCATCAATTTTGTATGGCACCATGGAGTGTTACCAGGTTATGTTTCTGATAAGCAACTTGGAAAAAGAAAACATTGTAATGTCATGTTCTGGATAGAGCCAGCAAAACGTTTTTGCCCATCCAATTAAAATTAAATTTGTAATTTTTTTCTAAAGTAACAGCAGGAAGCACGGCAAATAAAGGGTGGGGTCAGGGTTGGGGGGTGAGCCCTCAGTTAACAACACCGCCTACAAGGTTAAGTTAGGTTAGGATGGTGTTCTTTGTAATCAGTTGGCCTGTCTGAGGGGGCAGAGCCACCAGGCCAAGTAACAAGGCCTACTTTACTGTTTTTTTTCCATCTGTCCACCCACCTGTGGTGCTCGTGCATGGTAACACTGCGTCCTGGACTCTAAATAGTTATGCTATGTGTAAGTTTTAGGTAAATAAAAGGATATCTGGGTGTACATTTGCAACTATAAAGTGTTTTAATAATTTACTGTATTCGAAATAGGATATTATTATTGTTGAATGTAAGCTGCCTTTTCGGGGTGGCAAATAGAACAGCCAGACGCAAATTCCATTAAACAGATGCTAAACCAAGTTACGTCATATCGTATCTGGCTAAAACGCACTTTATAAAAATTAAAAGTATATACTTTTATACTTACGTGTAATGAAGTAACACTTAACTTAGTAGCAGAGTAGATGTGGTCCAGTAAAGTTGACATCTTGCTGTAGTGAACAGCAAGAGAAGTAATTTTCCCACCACTGTGTCGCTGTTCCATTCACCACCCCGAAAAGGCAGCTTACATTCAACAACAACAACAATATCCTATTTCGAATATTAAAGGTGTAATTCACATACAGCAAATTATTAACTTGGTAGATCTAGGGTACCTATCCGCTGCAGCCCAGACTATGGCAGTTGCGGTTTTTCTATGCAGTTATACCTACTGAACAAGAATTTAAAGTAATATTTATTCGGACGACTGTAATTAACCCCCAAGGGCCAGTACTAAACACTGCTTAATACATTGGACGCCCCAATCCTTAGTGGATGTCGTATCCGCGGTTGTTTCTTGCAGGGTAATTCTAAAGAATAGTTCCACACGAACTGCAAGGAACGTAACCGCAGATACGACATCCACTAGGGATTGGAGCGTCCAATGTTTTTCGCCATGTTTAGTACTGGCCCCTGGGTGTTAATTACAGTCGTCCAAATAAATATTACTTTCAATTCTTGTTCGGTAAGTAAAATAACATAGGAAAACATCAATTGCCATAGTCTAGGCCACCGCGGATTGCTTCTGTAGAAATACCATTAACTTTTCTGTTGGAAATGTACACCCAGCTATACTTTTATTTACCTAAAACTTACACAGCGTAACTATTTAAAGCCAGAGTCGCAGTGTTACCATGCGCGAGCACCATAGGCGGGTGGACAGATGGGAAAAAAACCGAGTATAGGTTAGCTTAGGTTAGGTTGGGTTGGGTTAGGTTAGAATAGTGTCCTTTTAACCAGTTAGCTTATTTTTACAATAATTCCAACTTAGTTTTTCTTAAGTAATTATATATGTGTTTTAATGTGTTTTGAATGATTAATAGCTCATTTCCCATATGTATTACAATCATAGTCATGCAAAACACATCAAAACACACAAGAAAATACATAATTACTTAGGAAAAACAATTAGATTTGTTTAAAAAATTTACCAGTAATGATATGCTAATGTACCGATTAGTATTAATTCTACAACAAAAGTTTATCGTGCGTTATGCCTGAACAGATGTAATATCAGAGCTCATGGAGTTTCAAAGAACTGTTCATAAGCAAGTACTATTGATTCTGAGCTTCAAATGAATGAAATGCTCTGTCAATTTTGGAGCAGTTTCAAGGGATGCATAACAACCAGAGTTAGGAAGGATGGTGCGCACTAACTTACTTGGATATATTCCTGTCAGTACTTGCCTACTGGCATAATTTTTGAATAATGTTAAGGACCCCAAGGGGTGATGGTAAAGATAGGCCACTTGGGTATAACAGCACCTCAGTCCTGTTACATTTGGTTAGGCTATGTTACATCCTTATACTCATCATCAGTCACAATGGCTAAGAACCACAGGGGTATCCACTTTTTTTTCTCTCTCTATGATGCTAGTATAGCCTGTTGCGTGGGCGGGAGAGGGGGAATGTTGGATTGGAACTTGCTTAGGCCGAGTATATAAACACTATACCACAACTTCCAGAAACAAGGTGCTGCCTACCTTGCACATTAACTGGTATTTCTAAGTGATAACTCCGCACGGACTGCAAGGAACGGTCCCGCAGATACGAAAGCCACAAGGGATTGGGGGGTTGGGGTTTAGAGTCAACAAACAAAAAATAGTAAATTCCTATCAAGCAACAAAATGCTATAGAAAAAGTCAATTTCCAAGGAAGTTTGCGGCACAGAGCAACTACCTAGGGTATTTCTACAGCAGCAGTCCGCATGGACTGCAAGGAACGTAACCACGGATAAGACATCCACTAGGGATTGGGGCGTCCAATGTATTTCACCGTGTTTTGTACTGGCCCCTGGGGGGTTAATTACAGTCGTCTGAATAAATATCACTTGAAATTCTTGTTCAGTAGGTAAAACTGCATAGAAAAACAGCAACTGCCATAGTCTAGGCCGCTTTGGATAAGTACCCTAGATCTACCTAAAATACAGCAGACATTTATTTATCGCTCTTGAAAAGACCACAACGCAGTGATGCCGTTCATTCTGCGTGAGGCATTCTGCACGTTTTCTTAAATAGTGAAGGGCACACTTAAGCAGTTGTTTTCTTAAACAAGAGGGATAACCGAAATATTTCTTTGTTATTTTTAACACCACTCATTTCAAATATCTGTGAGTAGTAACCAAAGAATCCCACCAACAAAAGTTTGTCATGTATTTTCCATTGCAACCTTTCTGGTGTGTTTCTTGGTTGTTATTCATGATGCCTGCACACCGGATTATTTTTATTATGTGGACATTTATTAACTTCGTCATACAAATTTTTAGGAGTACAAAATATACATATTTTAATTCGTTTATTAATGTAAATTTACAAAAGTAATTAAGACACACACACGCACACACACACACACACACACACACACACACATATATATATATATATATATATATATATGTATATATATATACGTACGTATACACAATAAATAATAAACAAACCTAAGAACAACCTAAAGCAAAACAATTACAGGATTCCTAATTTATTTATACCATATATATAAATACTATTTGCAAAGTAACAATACAGTATGCTATTGCACTGCACAGTCATTAAACATTCTACATTACTTAGTGGGTTATTGCACTGTCGAAGAAATACAGAAGACATACACAGTGAATTACACTTCTTGGTTATCCTCATCTGGTAATTTTGGATCATTTTATTGCCTTAATCATAACATGATTAGGATCAAAATTCAGGTATTCTCCACAGCTTTTTACCTGTTTCGGATACGGAGCACCAACGCTGCCTGAGTGGAGTCAGCAGCTTATTTATAGTCTTGGTTTTATTCAGGTTCACTTTAGAGAAAATCCTCTCTGCATCAGCGTTGGAAGTCGGTAGTGCCAAGATGTTGAAAACATAATCTGGAAGAACTTTAAAAAGCATCGCATCATCAGCATCTCTTAGATGAGACAATTAACGGAAAAAATCTTGTAGATTATTTTTTTTGTCTTATATCAGTAGGGAAAGAGATGTTATGAATGTTGCGCCATTCATCTAACTTCTGCAGATCCCCTGTAGTATATCCGAGGTACTTATGAAGCTAATGTAGATAACGATAGAGTCTTCATCAAAACATCCTTACTAATGCAGTTGGATACTGACAATGCATTGCAAAGTCTAAGTAAGTGCGAGTCAAAGGGTAACGTCATTCTTATCTGGACGGCTGCTGTTATCATGAATTGTCTGCAGCGTATACGGACATCATCTATTAATTTTCTGTTGTTCCTGATGTGAGGTTTTTGTAATTTACGCGTTGCACTTGCACCAAGGTAACTTGATGTAATGAGACGAAATGCTCCTCATTTGATGGGTCTATTTGAGTCTGTCATGGTTGTAATAGTATCTCAAGATATCAAGTTAGAGGACTTTACATCTGTCATAGAGTAAGTGAATGGTAGGGTCCTTTTTTTGGAATGTTAGATTAAAAGCGGTTATTTTATAAGAAATTATTGATAAATCAATAATACAAATGGACAGCAGGATCTTGAAGGCTGTCTGAGATCAGCGTCGATGTTGATAGCCTAAAGTAAAGAGAGAGGGCATTCCTCTGCTCTAACACTCGAGCAACAGCTTCATGCAGCGAAAGCCACCTTGAAGTGAAACACTAAAAGTAATTTGTGTGATTTCAAATAACAAAAATGTTTGAAATTCTTACACTGTGAGAGAAATAGGTATAGATCTTTCTAAATCAAGTCTTCACTAACACGAGGAAGAGTTTTTGCAGCTTGTGATGCACATAAATAAGCTGAATGACAAATACATCTTACTACAGTGATACCAGGTGCAGCATTTCTAAGTCTACTTGCCATTGAATTATTTTTGTTTTTGTTTTTTAATTATTAACCCTCATTATATTGCTCGCACCATCTGCTGCAAATCCTACTAAATTTTCAAGGGGGATTTGGTGTTCATTAAAATAGGTAACTAAGATTATACATATGTTGCCCCGTTGATCCCTCATCTTCACTGTTGCCTGTGTTATAATAGTAGCTCAAGTAATCGTGTCTCTATGGATCCTTTGGTCTTGTCGAAATATTGAACTATTACTGCACAAGTCTTTTCTGTGCTAATATCTGTTTTCTCATCTATCATAATAGAAAATTTATTGGACTTTAAAGCTACAATCACTTCCTGTGATATCATTCCAATTTCCTTAATTACGCGTGTGGCCTTCGATCTTTTTAAGACATTTTCTGGGCTATTAAAGAGTCTGGGAATATATCTTTAATTACCTCAATCAAATGATCGAAGCATTGAAAGCAATATTGTCCTCAGCTAAAAACGCAGCCAGTTTGACATATATTTTCAACAGGCAAGCTTACAATAATTTTGTAATTTAATAATGTACGAAATTTGTAAGTAATTTTAAAAAAATGTAAGTAACTTGAAAGTGGCGAATTTTTTCTGCATAGACGAAGACGACGAATCTTCGTCTGCCACTGAAATGCGAGATCACCCTCCGTAGAGTTTTTTTCTTTTATTCTGCATAAACCCAGAAAATTCTGCATTTCGGCAACCCTGCCACAACGTCGTCTTCTAATTTTACCATAATTTTAAACAACCACATGATAAAAATTATACTTATTTCAACAACAATATCTAACACTCACAAACAAATTGACAAAACGAACAGCAAATCCCATCTTCTCACCGGCCATGGATCAGTAAGTGAGGACTAACTGCGGTTCCGTTTTCCACATCTGAAAATGCTGCATCCTTGGGACAGTTGCCGGATTTCTTTCCTAGACATACAAATTTTCTTGACTTGTAGAATTCTGAGGTTATAATAACACAAACAAAAATTTCAAATATAATAGTTATCAACTCACTGTAATATATTGCTGTAATTTATAAGTTAATACTTTGCAACCAGCAATTGCTAAAAACAGTTTTTTTAACCAAACGAAAAAATTTCTTTGAAACACGAACAATGAATACAATTAGCTCTACAATTCGTGGGAATATCAACCATAAGTCAGGCCACTTGATTCTGGTAAATAATAATAATAATAAAAAAAAAACGGGCTCTATAAATCATTGATGTTAGCTTGTCAAGCACTAAAATTATTACTTGTACGATGACAAGTGATATGACTCACATGAAAATCAGATTTTTTGGGAACTTGGTCCCATCTAATGAACTCAAACCTATTGGATTTTAATGAAGTACAACCTCAGAATACATCAAGTCTAAACCTAGGACATGGTGACCCGGCTGCTCGTCTGGTATAATGGCTCGTTATCTCGAGACTTAAGGGAAGACTTCTTTGTCACCAGAACCCGTAGTTTACATCAGTTAGAGTTATAACACCCTTGGGTATATGGAAAATAAATATCTCAGCTTAATGCCGCCAATAGTAAGTTTCAAAACTGGACTACCAAAGAAACTTGTTTGTTACTTTGGTTTTCAACAGACAAAACCAGAATCTCATCAACTTTCAAAATACCTCTGTGTGTCGTGGACAAGGTTGTTAAATAGACCTTAGTCTTAGGCATCATGCCACTGGGTAAGAATGCACCATGACCTGAAAACTAGTGCCCTTTTACCAAGATTCATCTTTCTGTAAGAAGAGCAGCATTCAAGTTTCTAAATCATTATATTAACAAAGAAACAGAAAAAGTTCCCTTTATCTTAGTTTTGCAGGATATTCTTCCGTCCGTTATCTACATAATCATACATATTCATCTTTGAAGGTTCACCTTTCAGCAATAATTCTGCTGGATTCTTTGAGTTAATTAAAACTTACAATTTTCTTGAATAAACTGCTCTTGTGTGTCACAACTTTCCCTTTGTATATCTTACCTTTCTTCTTTCTTGAACATCCCCAGTTTTCGCATCTTTCTAGTTCCTGGAAAAAGTTACAGATCAGTTTGAATGCCCGGTACTCATTACGGAGATTTTCCCCCGTATCTATTGATTCGCTTCCATTAATCTATATTCATCAATGACTCTACGTTCAGAAGCTTTTATCAAGATTCCCTCAAATAGTTTAATTCCCTTGTTCATCTACTGCAAAACCATCAGACGGCATAAAACTAACTTCCGTTCTTTTTATATTAAGAATTTGGTAGAGAGCGTAAAGCTGCCAAAAACCCTTTCTTACATAAAATATGATAATAATCGGTTGATTAAAAAAACTATTTCACATAACAATGTTGATATTGATAAATTTGTACAGTGCATGAGTCAAATTCAACCTCCTGATGTGACTAATATAGACAGGGGCCACATAGAAACTATAATGAGTGAAGGCTTGGAGACGATCAGGAGAGTTGCCGAAAAATGTAACGTGAAAGGAAGTGTTGATTGGGATGTTACAAAACCTTGATGGGAGCGTTTACTTGAGTCTAACGATTCTAAAGCAATCTGGAGAGCTATAGACTGGAAGGGACAGATATCAGAGGCAAATACATTGCAACCAGATGACGGCAAATTCAAGACTCATTTCGAATCACTTTTAAACCCAGGTAATATGGATAATCAAAGTGAAGGTATAAATGCCCTTGATGACGCCCCCTACATCCCTGTTCTTGACGACCCTTTTACCCCACAAGAGTTGGACGAGGCTCGGAAAGACGTGAATATGAATAAGAGCTTCTGTGGCCTGTGCCCTGGACTGTTCGTTTGCTTGCCCGCCTTGTGGCTGATGTTTTTCTTGGCCGTGTTTAATGCTTTGTTCTTGAATTTAAATTATTTATTATCATGGGGATACAGTAAACTTGTTGTACTTTTTAAATCTGGAAACAGATGGATTGTGGAATTATATGAGGTATGAAGTATCATGGATACTGTAGGTTAAGATATATGACATATTGGTTATTAAAATAGACTGAAATTATGGTTCAGTATAGATAAGTGTCAAGCTGGAGCACAGAGGAAAAGAGGATGTATAGAACAAATATTGTCATTAAGACTGTTAATAGATTTGGCTATTTTCAAGAAGAAAAAACTCTATGTAATGTTTGTAGATTTCAGTAAAACTTATGATCGAGTTCCCCGAAGAAATATGATAAGTTATTTGAAAGAACTAGGATGTGGGAAAAGAATGTTGTCTACAATTAAAGAGATGTACAATAACACTAAAAATGTTTTAAGAACAGCTGTAATCGAATGCTCTGTTGGTGTCCGGGAGGGAGCCCCCACTAGTTGTTTACTGTTTGTCATTTATATGGATAAAATGGTTAAGATGTTAAAAGATGCAATTCCAGTCGATGGTTTTTTGGGTAATTTACATGTGCTTTTGTTGATGGATGACACAGTGATTGTTGCCACTTCTCGAGAAATGTGTATTAAAAAATTTGACATTATGATGAACTACTGTAATGAATATGGCATGCAGCTTAATGGTAAGAAGAGCAAATTTTTCGTGATAAACAAGAATGTAGGTGATTGCCAATAACAGCTCAAGGTCAAACTGTGAGTTACTGTCACCATTATCTCTACCTGGGAACTTGGTTCACAGATGACGGGAAGTTGAAAACTTGCCTCTCTTTACATCAGCCTAACTGGCAATCAACCTTAAACAAGTTCTCAATATTTTGTAACACAAATAGTAAAATGCCATTCTATTTTAAGAAGAAAGTTTTTGAAGCAGCGGCGACTTCATCTTGTTTTATGGGTCAGAAACATGGTTAACAAATGCATTACAAAAACCAATAAGTAATCACAATCACTTAGTCAAAAGTTTGTTAGATGTGAGGGTAAATACCTGTACAGATTTGTGTTTGGTTGAGTCTGGGATACCCCCAGCGAAATTCATTGTGGCCAAAAAACAGAAACGTTTTCTTATGTCAAAGTTGTCTGACCCTGATATGGATGAGCCTTTTCATATTGTATATGGAATGTGTAGGGATGCAGATTCCCCTGGGTACAGATTTATTCAAAATTCCCTAACCTTTAATGATCAAATTGACCCACTAGACGACATTATATCATCAATTAGAAATAGACCAACTTCAGCAACTAAATATGTTACTTACAGAAGCAAACTGAATCCCAACTTAGAAGTTCATAGATTATATACCGATAAATTATATGTCGCTGATTACATTCGCGTAGCTTTCAGTCGCTTATGGTTCATGTCCCATAACCTTTGTTAGGGTGTGTGCCTGTGATAATAGCACTATTCAGGACGAGTCACACGCTCTGATCAATTGTCCTCTGTCAATGCCGTGTAGGCATAAATATCCAAACTTAAGTTACGAGTCTTTGAATACTTTATTAAATGAAAGTAATGATATTGCTGATTTGGGTGCATATGTTTATGAAGTTCTTCTTAGTTATAAATAATATGCGGCTTTGTCTTATGTTTTATGTTTTTCTCTTCAAATAGGTTTTTCTTTTTTTTTTTTTTGCAAGCATTATGTTTAAGACTTAACAATAATAAGCCAAGATTTATAGGTGGATATTTTTTCTTTACTTTTTCGTGTATATGGTATTATGTGCTGATGTAATTTGTACTTGATGTTTGTATTTTTTGTCATTATGGGCCTTGTACTTACAGAAAAAAAGAAGAGATAGCTATCTACTCTGTATTTTTTTTGTATTGCATCTTTTTTGGGACATGTTTGTACTTATATTTTGTATATCTTGTCAATAAAAATAACTAACTAGCTAAGAACTGACTTGAAAATCACTAGCTTAGTTATTTTGTTATTCCTCTGGAATTGATCTTGAGTTTTTTTCACATTTTTAATATTTT
>NC_087218.1:39596226-39635585 GCF_015104395.2 Macrobrachium nipponense | reverse complement strand
AAAATATTAAAAATGTGAAAAAAATCGCAAGATACAATTCAGAGGAATAACAAAATAACTAAGACTAGTGAGACAAGTCAGTTCTTAGCTACTATGAGATTCAGGGTCTCTGTAACACGGTTTTTTGGACTTTGCTCCTTGTCAAAGCATCGGAAGTAGCTGAAAGTTGACATATGTATATTTTACAACCACACACAAATTTTGTCAGCATTATCAATAACCTAAACCCTATAGTTTTAATTGTTATAGAGTAAAAATGATCTAGCCGACGCCATGGCCAATGATTACGAGCCAAGAGTCGAAAAACATTCATTACGTAAGCAGGTAAACACACCTTTTGACGAAATGTTGCCCCGCCCATCCAAGACAGAAACTCCATTGGCTCTGAAACCCAAAGACTTTATAAATGCGGAACGATACATAGATGTGTGGGTGGGGTATCAGTGCTAGCGTAGTAATACTACTGTAGCAGTATTGCCGCAACAGTATAGCAGTAATATACATGAATTAAACATTTAGGCCAACTGCTGGGATCCTTGAGGATCATTTGGCACTTACTTACACTACTCGAGAAATTAGTTTTTATAGAGAGATGTTAAATTTTCTAATCCAACAGTGCCCATGGTAGCCTTCAGTGTTATCCTGAATTATAACGAAGCGAAAGTGGGGTGGAGCCTCATGAAGTCATCATTCTGAAATTAATTATTGGTGAAGGTTTAAAGCCAATATCCGGTTAGCGGCATTTTTTTTTTCAGTAAATAGGTAGATAGCCAATAAATAAAAATTGCTTGACATTGGATATAGCAGTTATCAAATCAAGCTTGTCTACTATGTTTTTTTGAAAATCACCAGCTATTCCCTACATCTTGTCAATCTGATTGTGACCTATAAAGTAGACTGTAATTTCTTAGGAAACCTATTTTGGGAGTTAGACTAATAATCGTAGTGTGGGGGATATTTAATAACATATTTTGTTGGTTTGTTCATTATGACAATTATCAGTGGAGGGGTTCCAGAGTTCATAAAGGTGTACTGCTTTGCTTGTATTTAAATTTGTATGTCATTGTTGCCAGAGGTTTAGCCTTCGTTACGTATAGCCAATCAGCCATCGAGAAAGAGGGAAGAAATGCTGTCATAAGTTACGTAACGAGTGCGTTCGAAACCTTTTCTCTGAGTAGTTGGCCGTCTTCAAAAAAGTCACTTACATTATAAGTACCGAATTTATTCAACCTACGTAATGCAGAATACAGTCAAAAATTTATGTGTAGATATAATATGTATTCTTTATAAGCGTTATATTTATGAAATGCATAGATAAAAAGTTATTGCGAAAAAACCGTGTTACAGAGGCCCTGAATCTCATAGTAGTTAGTTATTTTTATTGACAAGATATACAAAATATAAGTACAAACTTGTCCCAAAGAAGATACAAAACAAAAAAATACAGAGTAGATAGCTATCTCTTCTGTTTATTGTTAAGTCTTAAACATAATGCTTGCCAAAAAAAAAAAAAAAAAAAAAAAAAAAAAAACCTACTTGAAGAGAAAAAACATAAAACTTAAGACAAAGCCGCATATTATTTATAACTAAGAACTTCATAAACATATGCACCCAAATCAGCAATATCATTACTTTCATTTAATAAAGTATTCAAAGACTCGTAACTTAAGTTTGGATATTTATGCCGACAACGGCATTGACGAGAGGAACAATTTGGATCAGAGCGTGTGAGTCGCCCTGAATGGTGCTATTATCACAGGCACACACCCTAAATTCTGGAGAAGTGCGGTTCCACCTACCCGTTTCTATACAAAGGTTATGGGACATGAACCATAAGCGACTGAAAGCTACGCGAATGTAATCAGCGACATATAATTTATCGGTATATAATCTATTAACTTCTAAGTTGGGATTCAGTTTGCTTCTGTAAGTAACATATTTAGTTGCTGAAGTTGGTCTATTTCTAATTGATGATATGATGTCGTCTAGTGGGTCAATTTGGTCATTAAAGGTTAGGGAATTTTGAATAAATCTGTACCCAGGGGAATCTGCATCCCTACACATTCCATATACAATATGAAAAGGCTCATCCATATCAGGGTCATACAACTTTGACATAAGAAAACGTTTTCCGTTTTTTGGCCACAATGAACTTTCGCTGGGGTTATCCCAGACTCAACCAAACACAAATCTGTACAGGTATTTACCCTCACATCTAGCAAACTTTTGACTAAGTGATTGTGATTACTTATTGGTTTTTGTAGTGCATTTGTTAACCATGTTTCTGACCCATAAAACAAGATGAAGTCGCCGCTGCTTCAAAAACTTTCTTCTTAAAATAGAATGGCACTTTAGTATTCGTGTTACAAAATATTGAGAACTTGTTTAAGGTTGATTGTCAGTTAGGCTGATGTAAAGAGAGGCAAGTTTTCAACTTCCCGTCATCTGTGAACCAAGTTCCCGATAGAGATAATGTGACAGTAACTCACAGTTTGACCTTGAGCTGTTTTATTGGCACTGGTCACCTACATTCTTGTTTATCACGAAAAATTTGCTCTTCTTACCATTAAGCTGCATGCCATATTCATCACAGTTGTTCATCATAATGTCAATTTTTTTAATACACATTTCTCGAGAAGTGGCAACAATCACTGTGTCATCCATCAACAAAAGCACATGTAAATTACCCAAAAAGCCATCGACTGGAATTGCATCTTTTAACATCCTAACCATCCATATAGTAAATAACAAACAGTAAACAACTAGTGGGGGCTCCATACCGAACACCGACAGAGCTTTCGATCACAGCTGTTCTTAAAACATTTTTAGTGTACTGTACATCTCTTTAATTAGTACAAAATTCTTTTCTTTTCATCCTAGTTTTTTCAAATAACTTATCATTTTCTTCGGGGAACTCGATCATAAGCTTTACTGAAATCTACAACATTACATAGAGTTTTTTCTTCTTGAAGATAGCCAAATCTATTAACAGTCTTAATGACAATATTTGTTCTATACATCCTCTTTTCCTCTGTGCTCCAGCTTGACACTTATCTATACTGAACCATAATTTCAGTCTATTTATAATAATATGTCATATATCTTACCTACAGTAATCCATGATACTTATACCTCTATAATTCCCACAATCCATTCTGTTTCCAGATTTAAAAAGTACAAGTTTACTGTATTCACCCCATGATAATAAATAATTTTAAATTCAAGAACAAAGCATTAAACACGGCCAAGAAAAACAATCACCACAAGGCGGGCAGGCGAACGAACAATCCAGGCACAGGCCACAGAAGCTCTTATTCATATTCACGTCTTTCCGAGCCTTGTCCAGCTCTTGTGGGTTAAAAGTGTCGTCAAAGAACAGGGATGTAGGGTGGGGGCGTCATCAAGAGCACTTTTACCTTCACTTTGATTATCCATATTACCTGGGTTTAAAAGTGATTCGAAATGAGTCTTGAATTTGCGTCGTCTGGGTTGCAATGTATTTGCCTCTGATATCTGTCCCTCCCAGTCTATAGCTCTCCAGATTGCTTTAGAATCGTTAGACTCAAGTAAACGCCCCCATCTAGGTTTTGTTACATCCCAATCACACTTCTGCCTTTCACGATCGTCTCCAAGCCTTCACTCATTATAGTTTCTATGTGGCCCCTGTCTATATTAGTCACATCAGGAGGTTTGAATCTGACTCATGCACTGTACAAACATTTATCAATATCAACATTGTTATGTGAAATAGTTCTTTTAATCACCGATTATTATTATATTCTATATAAGAAAGGGTTTTTGGCCGCTTTACGTTCTCTACCAAATTCTTAATATAAAAAGAACTGGAAGTTAGTTTTATCCCGTCTGATGGTTTTTGCAGTAGATGAACAAGGGAATTAAACTATTTGAGGGAATCTTGATAAAATGCTTCTTGAACGTAGAGTCATGGATGATATAGATTAATGGAAACGAAATTCAATAGATACGGGGAAATATCTCCGTAATGAGTACCGGGCATTCAAACTGATCTGTAACTTTTTTCCAGAACTAGAAAGATGCGAAAACTAGAGATGTTCAGAAAGAAGAAAGCTAGGATATAACACAAAGGGAAAGTTGTGACACACTAGGGTGGCCACAAAATTCAAAATTCCCAAAAAGAAGGACAATAATTTTTTTTTCTTTTGCCATCACCATTTTTTACCTAAATTGAACATGATTATTGAGGGTTGAAATATAAAATATTATATATATATATATATATATATATATATATATATATATATATATATATATATATATATGCGCATTTATTTGTCAAATAGTATAAGAATGAAAAGCTGAAATTAATTAATGCTCAAATTATTAATGATGGACAATTTAGTACATAATAATAATAATAATAAAAATAAAAAATAACTTGGGTGACAAAAAATTAACATTATTTTAGAAACTAAATAAAGGAGTTACTGAATTATCACTCTAACGTTTTGTACTTTGCCCCTTTTCCTTGCCATATTTAAGAGGTTTCTATTTGCCAAAAAGTTTTTGTACATAGTAGGGCATCTTCTGTAAAGTTGTTACAAATTTGGTGCTCTGCTTTGACCGAGTCCACTTGCAGACGATTTCTCTCATTTGTCCAAGCTGAAGTCATCATTGAGAAAAAAAACCCGTTCTGTGTGAGCATTGCTGCATGGAAAAGAGAGAAAATATAAGCACTCACCTTCTTCAGATTTGTTAAGGTATCTCACATTTACTGAACAGCTTGAGATAACGTTCCTCACTGTGGCTATCTTTCATCTCAGGAGTATTGATAATTGCCCCCACAGTCCCATACTCTTCATATAATTCATCCATGTCTATTTCTTGAATGTTGCAAGTACGGTGGCCAGACGTACTGCTTTAAGCAGGACAGTCCTGTTTTTTGAACATTCTCGTTCTCTGTCCCCCTCGCTTTGCTTAGAAGGAGCAAGAATAATGTCCTGCTTTTTGTGTCTGTCTAAAAAAAATATATATATTATATTGCTACTAAGTAGATATAAATATATACTAAAACAGTAAGAACTAATGGTCAAAATAATCCTATTTTTTATTTTATTTATTTGTTTTTATTAGGCTGATTAGGTCTATAGTTTTATATAGTGGCTGTTGTTGTCACAGTTAGGAACGTTAGGCAGGGAGTGGGAGCCGCAGTGTAGGCTACTGGTATTAACATGTCATTGTCAGATATAAGTGACGCTTACCATCCCCGGGGCCACACGTTGCATCAGAGATGTCATTCTGCTGGATGTTTGAAGTGAGATTTGGTTGAGTATTTCTCGCTTTATTGAATACCCTAACAAAGAAATGCCAAAAAGAAAAGACTACATTTAATCATGAATGGAGCCACGGAATTCGGATTTATTTCTAAAAGCAGAAAAGGTGATTATTATGCACTTTGCACAGTATGCCATTGTGATATGGATAACGGTGGCACGGAAAAATTGCAATTGAACGTTATGCTGCTGCCTCAGATCAAACATAAAACAATAAACACTCGTAGTGCTGGCACATCATCAGGTGTTATCATATTCTGCCCATCTCGATCATCTCAAGATTGATAAAATAATGGCTGCAGAAATGTGTAAAGTGTATCATGCTGTGAAGCATCATCAATCATACAGAAGTGTTGATTGTGGAGTAAAAGTTTGACAAGAAATTTATAGTGACTCATTGATAGTGAAGGGAGTAACATGTGGGAAAACTAAAACAAAAGCTTTGTGTGAAAATATTCTAGCACCGTATTCTGTAGAAACAAACATTTGGAGTACAATCAAAGAACATGGATTGCCCTTTCAATAGCAACTGATGCTTCAAACAAAGGTGCAACAAAGTGTTTCCCAATACTTTTGAGATACTTTCATTTTGAGAAGGGAGTGCAACATGTGTTACTTGACTTTTACAGTGATAACAATGAATCATCCGAGGCCATAACAATCAAGCTATTATCTAAACTAGAGACTTCAGGTTTGGATCTGAATAAAGTGTCTGCATACACTGCTGATAATGCAAGTGTAAACTATAGAAAACACAACAGTGTTTATTAGAAAATTAAAATGGCTCAAAAGAAAAAACGTTATTGCTGCAAACTGTCTGGCTCATATTTTGCACAATACAACAAAATTTGCTACAGCTAAAATGGATATTGATGTTGAAAATATTTGTGCTAAAAGTTTACAGCTATTTTAGCATTTCAGCTAAAGAACAGCACAGTTGGAGGAATTCTGTGAATTTGTGGAGGATGAGGTTGCCAATTGCAATTTATTGCGGCATGTTGTGACTAGATGGCTTTCCTCTCTTGCCAGCTATTGATAGAATACTTAAGTGTTGGGAAGTCCTAAAAAGTTATTTCCAGAGCATAGGTGAAGTGGGAGGGGTGCCCTAAAGTACTATGGTAAGTGCTTTGGAGATGAAGGAAATACCTGTGAATCCTCTGAGACCTATTCTTCTTCCTTAGTCACACTCTTAAATTGTTCTCAGACACAATTGAAAGACTAGCCAAGACATTCAGCATAACTTCAGTATTCAAGTTAATGTCTGAACTGAAAAGCAAACTTGATAGAGAGCAAATGATCGTTTTTTTTTTTTTTTTTGCTTTGCTTTGCAGTAAACAACCAAGCTTATAGGCAACTTACACCACATTTGTCGACGAAATGTAAAAACAGACTTCATTGCTTTCTATGAAAAGAGCTATAAAGTACTTAAGTGAAAGGTATGACTTCTCTGAAGACAACTTTCATTACAAAGTGTCAAAATTAAGTCTAACAAGAGCAATACCTTTTGAAGAATTCTGTGACACAGTCAAGGCTTGCATGTCACACAAGAGCGGTTTTATTCAAGAAAATTGTAAGTTTTAATTAACAACTCAAAGAATTCCAGCAGAGTTATTGCTGTAAAATGAACCTTCAAGATGAATATGTATGATTATGTAGATAACGGGCGGAAGAATATCCTGCAAAACTAAGATAAAGGGAACTTTTTCTGTTTCTTTTTTAATATAATGATTTAGAAACTTAAATGCTGCTCTTCTTAAAGAAAGATGAATCTTGGTAAAAGGGCACTAGTTTTCAAGTCATGGTGCTTCTTACCCAGTGGCATGATGCCTAAGACTAAGGTCCCATTTAACAACCTTGTCCACGGCATAGAGGTATTTTGAAAGTGATGAGATTCTGGTTTTGTCTGTTGAAAACCAAAGTAACAGTTTCTTGGTACTCCAGTTTTGAAACTTACTCTTAGCGGCATTAAGCTGAGATAATTTATTTTCCATATACCCAAGGGTGTTATAACTTTAACTCTGATGTTTAAACTACGGGTTTTCTGGTGACGAAGAAGTCTTCCCTTAAGTCTCGAGATAACGAGCCATTATACCAGGCGAGCAGCCGGTTCCCATGTCCCTAGATTTAGACTTGATGTATTCTGAGGTCGTACTTCATTAAATCCAATAGGTTTTGCAGTTTATTAGATGGGACTAAGTTCCCAAAAAATCTGATTTTCATGTGAGTCCATATCACTTGTCATCGTACAAGTAATAAATTTAGTGCTTGACAAGTTAACATCAATGATTTATCGAGCCCCGGTTTTCTTTATTATTATTATTATTATTTACCAGAATCAAGTGGCCTGACTTCTTAGGTGGTGATATTCCCACGAATTGTAGAGCTAATTGTATTCATTATTCGTGTTTCAAAGAAATGTGTTCGTTTGGTTAAAAAACTGTGTTTTTTAGCAATTGCTGGTTGCAAAGTATTAACTTATAATTACAGCAATAGATTACAGTGAGTTTGATAACTATTACTGTATTTGAGCTTTTTGCTTCTGTTTTAAATTAAAACCTCAGAATTCTACAAGTCAAGAAAAATTTGTATGTCTAGGAAAGAAATCTGGCAACTGTCCCAAGGATGCAGCCTTTTCAGATGTGGAAAACGGAACCACTGTTAGTCCTCACTTACTGATCCATGGCTGGTGAGAAGATGGGTTTCGGATGCAGTCAGTTTGTGACTTGTATTTGCTGTTCGTTTTGTGAATTTGTTTGAGAGTGTTAGATATTGTTGTTGAAGTAAGTGTAATTTTTATCATGTGGTTGTTTAAAATTATGGTATATAACTAGACGACGACGTTGTGGTCTTTTCGAGAACGATAAATAAATGTCTGCAGAATTTTAACCCTGTTTGTAGCCTAGGGTAAGGTTTTGGTAATGACCGCAAGCACTAATTTACCCTTTGGTAGGTCTAGGTAGTTGCTCTGTGCCGGGTATTTCCTTGGAAATTGACTTTTTCTATAGCATTTTGGTTGCTAAATAGGAAATTACTGTTATTTTTTGTTTGTCGACTCTAAACTCCACCCCCCCACCCCCGCCCCTGGGCCCAATAATAAACTTGGCTAAGTACATTTGACCCCCCAATCCCTTGCGGCTTTCGTATTTTGTGGGACCGTTCCTTGCAAGTCCGTGCAGAGTTATCACTTAGAAATACCAGTTAATCTGCAAGATAGGCAGCACTTCGTTTCTGGAAGTTGTGGTATAGCGTTTATATACTCAGCCTAAGCGAGTTCCAATCCAACATTCCCTCTCTCCCGCCCCCCCCACGCAACAGGCTATACTAGCATTGGAGAGAGAGAGAGAGAAAAAAAAGTGGATACCCCCTGTGGTTCTTAGCCATTGTGACTGATGATGACTATAAGATGTAACATAGCCTAACCAAATGTAACAGGACTGGGGTGCTGTCATACCCAAGTGGCCCATCTTTACCATCACCCCTTGGGGTCCTTAACATTATTCAAAAAATTGGTAAAATTACAGTTTCAACCATTATGGGAAAAACTGAATAATATATGTGTTGCATCAGAAATAATGTAGTTCCAACGGATTTAACATTTATTTTGACTGCAAACCATCCGATTTAGAGATTTACAACCACCTAACCTTACCTAGGGCCCTGTACCCCTACCTAGGCCTAGCGGGGGGGGGAGGCGGGGCTCCGTCCCCCCTGTGACCCCCCCTTAAGGCCACTACCTAACATCCATCAAAACCAAATCCAAAGTGATGGTACTGCTGTATACATCGTTATACTACCACCATTATAATACTCTATAAATTAATGAAGCTTACCTTAAACTGTTGGTTGATAAAGATGTGCTGCTGCTTTGCGGAAAAACGTGAAGCCGTTGCAAGGTTCCCTGACATGCAACTTAAAGTAGGAAGTGCCAGGTACCGACGACCACATTGCACTGCAAACAATCGGTAGGAAATCGAAGGTCTGTCAAAAATTAATGCCAGAAGGGCCAGCCACTGCCTCTGCCATATTGGTACAGGAAGACAAAATGCCGTTTTTTGCTTCATTATTCGAGTAATCACTCAAACAAGGATACCAGTGGACACTAGACAGTAACTTTTTTACTCCGCTGAAATGCTAGTGAACATAGTTTTCGGTAAATTTTTAGTTTCAGCCAAATTTGGAAAAATGCAATAAAATATATTTGTTGCATCAGAAATAGTGTGGTTTCAATGAATATTTAACGTTTATTTTGACTGCAAACCAACCGATTTAGAGATTTTACTATGTATACCCTAGGTTCATCCCACCAATTATGGGGGACACCCTTTGGGAACCGGGGTTTTGGGTGGGGGAAGGGGGGGGGAGGGTGTTGGGGCATTGAATGATATTTGCAATAAATGAATAATTAATGTTCCAGCACCCCTCCCCTAGTACCCCTAACTAGGCCTACCGGGGGGAGGGGGGTAGGGCCCCCAGCAACCCCCCCTTAAAGCCACAGTAATTTTCAGGGCACCACAGAACATAAACAAACCCACCTAACCTAAACCTAGGGGCCCTGTACCCATACCTAGGCCTATCGGGGGGGCTCCGCCCCCTTGCGAACCCCCCTTAAGGCCACAGTGATTTCTTTCGGGGGCACTACCGCAAACCTAATACAACCACCTAACATTACCTAGGGCCCTGTACCCCTACCTAGGCCTAGCGGGGGGGCTCCCCCCACCCCCCTGCGACCCCCCCTTAAGGCCACGTGATTTTCGGGGGCACTACCGACGAATACAACCACCTAAACCTTACCTAGGGCCCTGTACCCCTACCTAGGCCTAGCGGGGGGGGCTCCGCCCCCACCCCCCTGCGACCCCCCCTTAAGGCCACTACCTAACATCCATCAAACCAAATCCAAAGTGATGGTACTGCTGTATACATCGTTATACTACCACCATTATAATATACTCTATAAATTAATGAAGCTTACCTTAAACTGTTGGGTTGATAAAAAATGTGCTGGTGCTTTGAGGGCGGGAAAAACGTGAAAAGCCGTTGCAAGTTCCCTGACATGCAACTTAAAAGTAGGAAGTGGCCACGGTACCCGACGACCACATTGCACTGCAAACAATCGGTAGGAAATCGAAGGGTATCGTCAAAATTAATGCCCAGAAGGGCCAGCACCACCTCTGCCATAGGTATAGGAAGACAAAATGCCGTTTTTTGCTTCATTATTTTCGAGTATTCAGTCAAACAAGGATACCAGTGGACACTAGACAGGTAACTGTATTACTCCGCTGAAATGCTAGTGAAACTTAGTTTTCGACTCAAGTCATTCGTAATTGGTTATGAAACCCATGACGTCATAACGATGTCACACCTCTCAGCCAATAATGAGTAACTGGAACTGCTTTTGTTTGCGTAAGAAAAGAAGTTAGGTTGAGGGCTCATTAAAAGTAAAACATTACGTAGAGGAAACACCTCTCCCGACTTAGGAAAAATTCGAGGTAAAAAACTTAATCTTTTTTTTCTCTGTAAGTATGCAATTAGCGGACAATAATGGTATTGAGAAGAAGTGATTTTTTGTTATCACGTGCTTTAACTCTGGGAAAAATATCAATATAATAGATTTCCCATAATGGTTGAAACTAAAATATTACCTAGTTTTCGACTAAAGTCGTTCGTTAATTGGTTATGAAACCATGAGTCATAACGATGTCACACCTCTCAGCCAATAATGAGTAACTGGAACTGCTTTTGTTTGCGTAAGAAAGTAGTTAGAGGGCTCATTAAAAGTAAACATTTACTGTAGAGGAAACACTCTCCTGACTTAGGAAAAATTCGAGGTAAAACTTAATAGTTTTTTTCTCTGTAAGTATGCCATTAGCGACAATAATGTATTGAGAAGAAGTGTTTTGTTATCACGTGCTTTTAATTTACTCGGGAAAAATATCAATATAATAGATTTCCCATAATGGTTGAAACTGTAATAATCCGACGTAACTTTTTTACTCCGCTGAAGTGCTAGTGAAACTTAGTTTTCGACTAAAGTCGTACGTAATTGGTTATGAAACCCATGACGTCATAACGATGTCACACCTCTCAGCCAATAATGAGTAACTGGAAACTGCTTTTGTTTGCGAAGCGCGTTCCGCTACGGCCTTACTGACAGCACACGCAAATCGATGGTCGCCGATATGTAGTCGCTCCTTACTTTGTTTGTTGTTGTTTTGGTATCGCCGCCATATTGGCTTTGGTGTTCTTCCGCCGATTTCGGTCGGCGGTCGAGTGGGCCCGCGAATCAGTAGGTGCTCCCAATTATTATTATTGCTGCAAAGCACTCCTTTCTGGTTGTTTTGCGTAAGAAAATAAGTTAGAGGGCTCATTAAAGTAAAAAACATTACCGTAGAGGAAACACCTCTCCCGACTTAGGAAAAATTAGAGGTTAAAAACTTATCAAGCTCCATTTAATTCCACCCCGTTCAATCTCTCATATAATGACTATTGTTTTTTTATATTGCTTTTCACATGCTCTTTCAGCTGTAGGTGATTATTTATTTTAATATCCAGTGCGGACTACGCTGAAGAATTACCGTTTTTCCTAAGTAATTATGTATTTTCTTGTGTGTTTTACTGTGTTTTGCATGATTATGATAGTAATACATGTGGGAAATGAGTGATTAAAATCATAAAACACATACATAATACTTACTTAAAAAGTAACTAATCTGGAACTGTTGTAGAAATAAGCTAATTGGTTAAAAGGACACTATTCTAACCTAAACCCAACCCAACCTAAACCTAAGCTAACCTATAATCGTTTTTTTTCCATCTGTCTACTCGCCTGTGGTGCTCACGCATGTAAAACTGCGTCTCTGGCTTTAGTTACGCTGTGTAAGTTTTAGGTAAATAAAAGTATATCTGGGTGTACATTTGCAACAGAAAAGTGTTTAATAATTTGCTGTATGTGAATTACACCACTTAATATTCGAAATAGGCTATTGTTTGTTATTGTTGAAGTAAGCTGCCTTTTTGGGGTGGTGAATGGAACAGCGACACAGTGGCGGGAAAATTACTTCTCTCGGCTGTTCACTACAGCGAGATGTCAACTTTATTGAACCACACCTACTCAGCTACTAAGCTACGTGTTACTTCATTACACGTAAGTATATAAGTATATACTTTTAATTATTAAAATGCGTTGTTTTAGCCAGATACGATATGAGCAACTTGGTTTAGCATTTGTTTGATGGAATTTGCGTCTGGCTGTTCCATTCGCCACCCTGAAAAGGCAGCTTACATTCAACAATAATAATATCCTATTCGAATATTAATGGCGTAATTCACATACAGTAAATTATTAAAACACTTTATAGTTGCAAATGTACACCGAGATATCCTTATATTTACCAAAAACTTACACCTACCATAACTATTTAGAGTCCAGGACAAAGTGTTACCATGCGCGAGCACCACAGGTGTGGTGGACAGATGGTAAAAAAAAAAACTAGTAGGCCTTGTTACTGTTACTTGGCCTGGTGGCTCTACCCCTCAGACAGGCCAACTGATTACAAAGAACACCATCTTAACTGAACTAACATAACCTGTAGGCGGTGTTGTTAACTGAGGGACTCACCCCCAACCATGACCCCACCCTTTATTTGCTGTGCTTCCTGCTGTTACTTTAGAATAAAATTACAAAATTTATTTACTTTAATTGGATGGGCAAAAACGTTTTGCTGGCTCTGTCCAGAACATGACATTATTGACTACAGTCTCACTGTCGTAGTCATCGGTAAAATTACAATGTTTTCTTTTTCTAAGTTGCTTATAAGAAACATGACCGGGTAACACTCCATGGTGCCATACAAATCGATGCATTGCAGTTCATATTTATGAAAATTATGAATTGACTGAAAACAATAAAAATTACAGGAGGAACACAGTGAATATATTCCACTTCATGAAAGGTCTGACCAAATCGCAAGAGAAAGTCTTATACCTGTAAAATTTTCAGGAAAAAAACAAACTCGCATCAGAGCACAGACTGTGTCAGTATTAAAGTAAACAAAAACACTTAAATTTTCGAGGATGGTGATTTATGGTGAATTTCCCCAAAAAAAGACTATTTTTTATGCTAAATGCATCTACAATACTACTAGAATTATTGTAGAATAACTTGGAACTGTTGTAAAATAATACCTCTTACACCCTATGTATACAGTAAAACATGAATTTATTTTTATCAGAAGGCCGATACAGTACGTACTGGACTATAGTATTATATAGCAGGTTCCTGGTAGAGAATTGAAATATGGTTTGTTTATTTCGGGTAAAACGCCTTCCAAAAATTATTTTTTTTTATTGAACTGCACTAGTTATATAAGTTGAATTTTAACAATATAAAGGTTTGCTGGAGTTAGGAATAATACTTAACTATGACTTATTGGAGGTACTATAACCCCTTTGAATCGTACTGTTATGGAAGACCTCGGTATTTCTATATAAGCATTCCGCATCGTTCGTCCCCGCGAATACGAAAGCCACCAGGAATTGGGGCGTTAAATGTATTTCGCCGTGTTTAGTACGAGCCCCTGAGGGTTAATTACAGTCGTCCGAATAAATATTACTTAAAATTCTTGTTCAGGAGGTAAAACTGCATAGAAAAAACCGCATCTGCCTTAGTCTAGGCCGTCGCGGAATAGTATATAGATCTACAAGACCGCATTGGGAACCAACTTTTTTTTTTTTTTTTTTTTTTTTTTTTTTTTTTTTTTTTGTGGGGGTGGGTCGGCTGGGGCCGGGTGGTAAAACACAGAATGAAGGAAATAGAAGGAATGTATTCTTACCTAACTTGGGGTATTGGTTTATTATTCCCCTGCCGCCCCCCCCCCCCCCCCCCCCACACACTCAACCTAACTGTTAAGTATTAGGGATGCAACTTTACCTAAGGCACTGGGGGCGAAGCTCTGCCTGACCCAAGAGTGTGTAGCATCATTCTGAGGATATCAAGTTAAACGTTACCCACAGAACTTGCAGAAACATCATGGGATGTTAAAATCCATTCGCGAATTTCGCTCATTTTGTGTTTTCCCCATATCCAAAAGCCCCTGCTTCAATCTGTGGTAAGGGGTCCAGTATCCCTTAAATGAACCTTTTTTTAAGCAAGGCCCTGAATTACAGATTCCCACATGACTGGTAGGACTTGGAACAAAAGCTCTTCACTCATGAAAACATCAAAATTAGCGAGATTGAGGAGTGAGAGTGCGAGACTATTGATTTTTAAATACAGCATCTCGGTAAATTTAAGCTGTTTGTATAAGCCGTATTAAGGAGACTTGATAATCAAGACAGAACACCACACCCGTGAGTCAGTAATGAAAAACCATAGGTATATTAATTGTCTTGTGGCTTAGTATCTAGAAATACTGGTTATCCACCAGAATTTTTACTCAAAATATACCTCAAAAGTAGTGTGCTATCAATTTTTCTTGGCTTGTTCATAAAACGGCGGATAAGTCTCTTGCATGTGAAAAGCTTCACGTATGTAAGATCAAACGAAAAGAAGTGGTTCTTACTGATTGGTATCAGATCAGGAAGGTATAAACAGATTGTATATCTAGGAAAAAATAGAACTTGTTTTTTAAGAATTTGTGATTTTCTGTTGATATTGAAAGGTCGTTTGACATTTCGTGAGGTAACCCTCAAGGCATTACACAATATACAAATGCATCACAGATTAAAAAAAAAAAATTCACACATTCCAAGTAATTAATGGGCATTATGGAAGTTACCTACTTGGGTTAAAAATACAGGTAAAGAACTACGTGTGTAGACAAATTTTCTATTTCAAGCATCAGATGACATCAATTTGATCTTAAATAAAAGTGACACAGGCTTTCCCAGAGGATTTTAGTTTGCTGTTGAACACCAGGTTGCTATTTTAGCCTTTATCCTTAGTGAGGGTCGCTGTTTTAATGAGGCTAGGTGTTTCTTCCTTTGTTCATTCCTTTGCCTCGTATCTCCTCAAAAGTAGTCTTACTATGTACTTTCGTGTCCCTAGCTATTTCCAAAAGATCTCTTATCTTATAACTCATCATCTCCCCCCATCAGGTGCCCAAAGTAGATGGGGCTTTCTTTGACACTTCAGAGATATCCTGTATCTTCTCGTCGCTTCACTCTTCCATATGAGCATCCGTATTTCTTCCACTTCTAACTTTTGTTCTATTTTCTCCAGTTGTGCCACCCCCCCCGACACCCCCCAACCCCATATAACGTAGCATGGCTTAACATCTCACCAGGTACCTTGCCCGTCGGCCTAAAGGGCACTATAATTCTTCTTGCTCTTGAATGCTGTCGGTGATAAATTTGATTTAAAAAATCAACGTTACCATAATGAAGAGAAAGACATGCATGCATGTGTGAATGAGGTAGAGACCTTGATGTAATTAATATTTTATCTAAGTGTTTGATTTTTTAATGTACTGTATTCATTGGTATCTAATCCGAAATGTGCTGTAAATTGGGTTTGATTTTTAATGTACTGTATTCATTGGTATCTAACCCTAAATGTGCTGTAAATAAAGCGCCACAAATACATTAACATTAGAAGTTAAAGTTTTACTTCAGAATTTTGGTTGTTTTATGTAATGTACAGTTTTTGTACTAACATTTGGTGGTGTGTTTTCAGATGCAGTGCGGGGAAAAAATGCTGTATACGCTATAGATGTTTCTCACTGGAATTTTGGAAGTACGATTGATATATAGTGCGTGAAGGGTGACTCTTGTTTTCGAATGTAAGTTAAATTTTTTTTTTATTCGACTGGCACGTTCAACTCATCACTTACATAAGGAAGCTGGTATTTCTCATCTATAAATTTTATTTTGGTATTTTTTTTATTCAGTATTTAAGTATATTTTTTAAAATTTTAACCTTATGTTGCTAAATTAGGCAAGTTTTGTGCTTGGTTTAACTGATCACTGCAGTTTAACGTGAGTAACTTGTGTAGGTTCCTTTCTAATTGGGTATGGTATCCCACAGATATAGTGGGCCTTAGACTAGACTACTACTATTGGGAGTTTGTGCAAGCTTTACAGTCTTGAAAGTCTCTTCATGTATACATTCAGCTTTTGAATACCACTTCCAATCCATATATAGTGTAGCAGGCCTTAACACTTCCCGTTAGGTACAACATCCTTTAGAGTACCTTGGCCTTCAGACTAAAGGTCAATAGAATTCTCTTGATCTGAAAAATTAACGTGACTAGTAATGAAGAAGCTCTGTCATGCATAAGTGAATGAGGTAGAGACCTTTAAGTTAAAAATATTTTGTGGAGTTTCATATTTTGAATATATTGTACTAATTGTTATCGTATCCAAAATGTTTGTTGTAAAAAAAAACAACCTATGTACAGTGTCATTAACGTTCAAAATTAAAATTAAAGCTGTATGTAAGACCCATGTACTTCGAAATTATTATTCATGAAATGTAGAACTGCTGCGCTGTTTTTTTTTTCAGATGTGCATAAAAAATACGGTATACGCTATACATGTTTCTCATTGAAATTTTCTTGGTGCGATCGATCGATATTTGTGAAGTGACTCTTGTTTTCGGATGTAAGTAGAATTTTATTTGATTGGCACATTCCAGCTCGTGACTTAACAGGACGAAAATATAGGTTGTATTCAGTAGCGCTGTCTTATTACTGGTATTTTTTTAAAGTAACTTTTTTCATATATATATATTTGTTTCATGTTAAATTTTGTTAATTTATCCAAGTTTTCTAGCTGGTTCAACTCGCCTCTGCAGTTTAATACGTTGTATAGGTAGGTTTCCTGTCTTATTGGATATGGTATCCCACTGACATATTGGCTCTTGGACTAGACTACTCAGCGGTTTTTGTGCAAGTCTTAAATGGTGAGGGTAAATGACCTTTCACATCCCCTCCCCCCTCGCTCTCATTTTTTTTTTTATTATTATTCATTCATTCGAGCAAGCCATTAGCATGTATAAATCAACTTTTGAATAACCGTGTAGGTTTCTGTTCAAAATACAAAATTGTCCTGACCAAGATATCTCCTTATAGATTTTTTTTTTTTTTTTTTTTTTTTTTTTTTTTTTTTTGTGAATGGCTTTGTGGATATTAGAAATTAATTTCAGCGTTATAAATATTGAATGTACACTTGTAAATAGGATAGTTAGAAATATTGATATGGAAATATTAATATCATGATAATATTTTAACAATTTTAATCATTATTTGTATAATTTGACAGTTTAGCGCAAAATAGCTTCCTAAGATATGTGGCATATCTGGGTATCCGTTGACAGGACTCGGCCATTATTGTGAAAACTAATGTGTACACCTTTTCCATTTACCTATATTAATTATTAGATCAGTCCCTTTCTCTACATTAAATATTAGAGATTAAATACATACTGGAAACTCCCATGTATTTGTATGATGTTCAGTAAAAGATAAGGGTCCCTTTTGAATTTAACTGTTAGGATGAATTGTTCTCTCTCTCTCTCTCTCTCTCTCTCTCTCTCTCTCTCTCTCTCTCGCTCTCTCTCTCTCCTCCTCTCTCTCTCTCTCTCTCTCTCATTTTTGTTGGGATCTTTATTTTATCATCTTTTTTAAGTTAATTTTATTTCATGTATTTGTTTGTTTGTGTATATTTTCTTTTTAAATTTATTTTTGCTGTTAAATTAAGCAAGTGTCCTTGCTGGTTTCTTTCGTTCCTTTCACTGTACATCCTTTCATAGTATCTTTCTTCATCTTACTTTCCACGCTCTTCTTAGAATTGTTTCATAGTGCAACTGCTTAGAGGTTTTCCTCCTGTTACACCTTTCAAACCTTTTACTGTCAATTTCCATTTCGGTGCTGAATGACCTCATAGGTCCCAGGACTTGGCCTTTGGCCTAAATTCTATATTCAACTCGACTCCTTGCTGGTTCAACTCATCTCTGCAGTTTAATAGGTGTAGTTTCTGTAGGTTCCTATCATATTGGCTATGGTATTCCATTAATATTATAAGGTGAGGGTAAGTTATCTTTCAAAGCTCCCCCCCCCACCCCCCTACCCCTTTTTATTTTTTCATTCATTCATTCGAGCAAGCCATCAACATGCATCATTCTCTTAGCTTTGGAATATCCACTAACAGCCCATATATAACATACCAGGCCTTAATATCACCTTAGGTACCTTGCCTTTGAGACTTTAAGGTCACTAACATTTCTTGTGCTCTGAATGCTGTCTGTGATAGGTTTTTGATTGAAAACAAAGCAGCGTGTCTAGTAATGAAGAAGGGAGACATGCATACATAAGTGAAAGAGGTAGAGACCTTGAAGTTAAATAATAATATTGTATTTTGAAGTTTAACATTCAAATGTCGTGTAGTAATTGGTATTTAATCCAAAATATGATGTAAATATACAAGCACCGCACAAAGATTCTTTCAACATAGAAAATTAAAGCTGTAATAAGTTTTATTTACGTAATATAGAACTTCTGTACTAATCCTGTGATGTTTTTTCAGATGCTGTGAAGAAAATAATAGGTGTATTTGTTATACATGGTCTCGCTGGAATATTTGAAGTCCGGTTAATCGATATTGGGGGGGGTGTGGGAAAAAAGGAAGACTTTTTTTTTTCGAATGTAAGTTTTTTTTTTTTTTTTGATTTTTTTTTTTTTTTTTTTTTTTAATATTTTGCCACATCAAAGTTACGATAACTTAAGATAACTTAAACTACAGTATCAGTATATCTACTTTCTCTCTTTTCTCTCTCTCTTCTCTCTCAAATTACCATTCTAATTTTTTTATATATGTTTAATTTGAGTGCAGGTTTTTTTTTTTTTTTTTTCTTGCTGGTTTCCATTCATCTCTACACTTTCGTGTTGTTTATGTATGTTACTTATATAAAATTAGAAGTTTTAAATCAATTACATTTGTTTTGTATTTGATGCAGGTTTTTCTTGCTGGTTTCATCGTATTTAAATTAAAATTCTTATTTTTTGTATGTTTAATTTGATGCAGGTTTTCTTGCTGGTTTCATTCATCTCTACACTTTCGTATTGCTTATGTATGTTACTTTCTCATTATTTGTTACGGTGTCCCACTAAAATATTGGCACTTGACTGGGACTACTAACTCTGGGATTATTTATGCAAAGTTGAGTCTTAAAAAGTAAGGGTAAATGGCCTTTCACATCAACCCCCTCCTCCAACCTCGCTCTCTCTCATATTCGGGCTAGCCATCAGCGTGTACTGCATTAAGCTTTTGAATAACCACTATTATTTTGGTTAAAATAGAAAATTGGCCTTACCAAGATATATAACATTGTTAGTGAAAAGTTGACTACTTAGTTATCTGAAATTCATTAACATGTTATAAATATTCAATGTACACTTGTAAATAGGATAAATAATGATAGCAATATAGTTTGATTATTTTAATAAAATTATCACTGTATAATTTTGATGTTTTAGCGCAGATTAGATCTTGAGATGTGGCATATAAAAGTTATAATAGTCTATGAAACATAATGTATACACCCTTTTCCCTTTATATTCATTATTGGAGATTAATGCATGACATTGTTAAAGATGAAGGTTCTCTTTGAATTCAACTATGAGGATTAATTGTTAATCTACACCTTCTCTCTGTTGCTTGCATGAGAGTCGAAGGTCATTGCTAGTAAAAGGAATGATAATTTTGCGTGATATATGATGCATTAAAATGGCTTAGGTGATAATGGTTTAGGAAAGTAAAGTCCGCATTTACTATTTTTATTGCTATATAACAAGCATTTGTCATTTAAGATCATGAGTGATTTACTACTACAAAACATTATAAAGCCTAAGAAATACGAAGTGTTACTATGAAGAAACCTAATGTTTTGCTCATAATACATTTTATAGTATTTTCGATTTCATAGGCAAGAGGTGTCGTATACACTTAGTAATAGAAGCTTTTATTTTACAAGTGCATTTGAGAGGAGGCGACTACAACACCGTTTTAAGAAGAAACCTTTTCAAAGGAGGATTTATGATTACAACGCACCTTATATGAGAAACTCATTTCAGTGGAGTAGTTACGACATCACTTCAACTAAGAAACTTTTATGAAGAAACTTTGTGGGGAGGCGGCTATGACACCTCTGGTACGAAGAAACCTTTTGTGAGGAGGTAGCTACGAAGCATACGAAGAAGTCATTTATGAAAGTACGAACCGCTATGAAGACGCCTTTTCTGAGGAGGAGTCTACGAAGAAGCTATGAGAGGTTTACAAAACTATGAAGAAAAATTTTCTTTGGATAAGTCTACGACGTCACTTCTAAGAAGAATATTTTTGTGAGGTATTTAAAACGCCATTTATATACAAGAAACTTTTCTGAGGAGGTAACTACGAATCGCTTCTACGGAGGTACATTTTTGAGGAGTCTGCAACGTTTCTTCTACGAAGAAACCTTTTCTGAGGGAGATTGACGACATTTAAAGGAGAAACTTTCTTTTTTCATAGAAGTGACGTTGTCAACTCCTCCTCAGAAACACTTTTTCTAAGAGGAGATTTGTACGAAGAAACTTTTTCTGAGGGGAAGTATTAACGTCAGTTTTACGAACAAATTTTCTCTGAGGGAAGTTTAAGATGTCAGTTTTAAAAACGAGCACTTTACAAAATCTTTTCTGGGAAGAGATTTTTTCAGCTAAGAAATTTCGTTTTTCTGAGGAAAAGTTCGACGTCACTTCTATGCAGAAACCTTTTGTGAGAGTTTACAAAATCCTTTCATGAGAGGAGGTTGCTAGAACGTCTCTTTACGATCAGGCAGCTGAAAATATATACATATTTACTGGACTCATCACATGTCATGTATAATTTTAGCGATTTTTTTGTTTTTTTTTTTTAAGGAAATTGCCGGAGGAATGTTGCTTTTGTACTTAAAACTACAAAGATCTTAAGAGTTCTGTACTTGAAAATATCTGTGAAGACTTAAACTTTCAAGAAAGGAATAAAGGGTGGAAAAGTTCTCATGCTTTTAATTTATCCCAGAACTGGTAAAATTTGTATTACTCAAGGTTTAAATGTAATTAATTTGAAATAAAGTAGAGGTTTCAAATAGTGAAAATGATATATACTTTAAAAGTAGAACAATTAAAATGTTTATATATATATATAAGAACTTTTTTTCCATACCCTAAAGGCCTGTCCACACGAGCCGGCCTGATCGGCGTCCTCCGGGGTTAACGGGCAAATTCTGGTCGACTTTCCCGTGAATGTTGTCACACGGGTGAGGCGATGGAGAGGTGGGCGTGCCCGACAATGCCAGTAGTATGCTCATTGCAGTACGATAAACATGGTGCCTACCGCAAAGATGATCCTGTGTAGCATGATAATTGCTTTGTGTTGGTTAAAAAGAAAATTAGAATATGGTGCTAAATAATGGCTCGGTAAAAGAATTGTATATGGTTAACGTACGTCTGCCAGGGTCGAAGCTCAAGCCATCGGGCACCACCACAGTGATTTTGCTATTACACCCATCCGGCAATTTGACGGTGTGCCTGTTAGAGGGGAGGTCGCCCGATCGTGTGGACAGGTCTTTAGTGTCTCAAGATTACACGTACATTCACTTACAAGATTACACGACATTCACTTACCACCCCCTTACAGACTATTAAGATTTAAAAATACGCCACAAAACTCCATGAAGATTGCATTTCAACTTCTTGGACAAATATTACAAATTTGCCATGACGATTTACCGACGTCCACAAACTATCTGAAAAGTAAAATGGAATCAGTTGTGTAAACCATGACGATTTACCGGAAAAGTAAAATGGAATCAGTTGTGTAAACCAAGGCGATTTAACGGAAAAGTAAAAATGGTATCAGTTGTGTTAACCATGACGATTTACCGGTGTTCACAAAATCTCTGCAAAAATTGGATAGAATTAGTTAAGTCTCAAAAACCAATTTTAATAAAATTTGTTAAATTCACTCAATTAAATCTCTGGCAAAATGCAGTAAAAATGCGAAAATTCTCAAATGGTCTTTATACAAACTAGACCACAATAACATGACCTTAAAGATTCATAGATAGCGAACCTCTCCACATCATCGCTGATATAATGGCAATTTAATCACCTATATTACACACTCCTCTCAAACACACCAATTTACTACTTCCCTTGCCTTGTTTGGCAATTTCCTCTTTAGCAGTTAGTCATCCTTGCTCATTGGACTTTTCGCCTCCCCCTAGTCAGCTAAGGGTACATCTCTCCTTGCAATTTACAACTGCCGAAAAAAAATTCAATTAACGTCAAAGTAAATCAAGACTATCTCCGTTAGGTTCCATGCAAGGTAAAAACGCCATACAAACAAATTTCCGTTAATAAAAGGACGAAAAAATAAATTGTCGCTATTAACACGTAATCTAAGGTGTGTCCACACGGTCGAACATTGTCCGACGGACAAACATTGTTACCATATCATAGGCGAAGCAGAATGACGTCATAAGCGTTGAAACGATGGAAGTAGATCTGGCAACAAACAGTAGTACCAAATGAAGTTGTATACCACGGTTTTTACTCGGCTCACAAGGCAAAGGCCGGCAGACAATTGTCAATTGGTAACAATGTTCGTCCGCCGGACATTGTTCGGCCGTGTGAACGCACCAAGTAACACGCCAGTTTACTTACGTTGGCCTAAATTGGTTATTTCCTTTCTTATAGCAGGCTGTCTTCTTTGTCAAAACCATTGGTCTAGAGCCTTCTTCAGCTTTGAAATAGGGTTACACCTCGTCTTCCTAACTTGACTAACCTGAAGAAATTAAGTCTTGAACATTTTCTACAAAATGAAGTGTGAACATTTTCAACAAAATGAAGCGAGAACCTCTCTGACCATAAGCAATCCTAGCCATTAACAGACCCTGAGGAAATTAAATCATGAACATTCAATAAAATTAAATGAGAACCTCTCTGACCACAAGAAATCCTAGTCATTAAGACTTTCAGAAACTATTCTGCTGTTAAAATCAACTGGTCTTGTGATTGCCCCTTAAGATCTGTAAGTATTTGTAGCGCTTAAGAACTGAATAAGCTTGAAATTTGTAAATTGTTACGTCAGAACATAATAATTAGACAAATTCAAATTTTTCCTCCACAAATTATACGGAATAATTAAAATTTCTAGTAATTTTCCTTCCTGAATTCATAAGGACTGTAATGGGCAAAAGAACCAAGATTTGAAAGTTTATGCATCTGAGCATATGATTTGCAAATAAAGTTAGGTACTCAAAAGTTACCATAAAATGCAATAATTAAATTGCATTCTCTTGTTAAGTATTGACTGGTTTGCAACAATCTCATTAACTTATAAATCAATAATCTAGAAATGTAATTTGCAAAATGACATTAACCCGACTAAACGTTATCTGGAGACCATTCATCTCTTCGTGTATTATTTGAAGCAGCATTCATCCAACGGTTCTAATTGTTTCGTTGAACCACACCTCCCGTCCAAGGAGCTGGGAATTGCTTATAGTATTCATAGACGAGCTCAAAATTAATTTAGATGCTCGACAGTTACTCTGAATTTCAATAAAGTTTAAAATAACAAAATGTAAGATGACTATTGCTCAGATATTCCAAGTAAATGTCGGTAAAGTTTTGATTAAAATTTCTTAAAAACTAATTCATTTAAGTCACTTGAAAAACGAACAATCAGACTGACATTAGACCATTAGTGTTAAAAGTTAAACAGGGCTGAATTAATTTTGGAGGAAGAAACCTCTATTGGAACTTACTAATCATTGTAGGATTTAAAGAATGCGCCGCGTGTGTACCCAGCCCTTAGGTGAGATTTCTCAAGGCCACTTTGACTTTAACAGAAGGTAGAAACAGCTCTACCGTTTTTCTTGTGCGGAGTACGGACGATCACCAACTGTAATAGAGAGAGCCGGTTTGTCAAAGTGGAAATTGTTTTTGGAGAATAGACTACCACATCTAACAGATTAACAGTAGAAGCACCTAACGCTTAAGAGCACTACTGTGGTAATTTTTACGGGCTGCTGAAAAGCAAGAGCCCGTGCCAATATAAGACTAGCTTAATCAGACTACAAATATGGTAAACTCAAAGCTACAGTTTGAGATAGTCTCTCACGGTGCCAAGGATTACTTTATTCTAGCTTTCTTTTGAAAAAACTCTTCCACATTGTTGCTGTTGACAACTTCTGGTGGCAGTTTATTCCACATGACACATATCTTGTATTGTAACGTAGTTCCCACAATGAGATGTGTTGTATAATTTCAGCTCTAGTTTCCATCCATTATTTCTTATCTGGTTTTCGTTTAATGTGTAAAATACTTACTATCTAATTTTGTTATGCTTTTTAAGTTACTTTGTTTCTATTAGTTGTCCTCGCAATCGTTGTGTTTCTAAGTCATACATGTTCAGGTTCTCTAGTCGTCTTGAGTAACCTATTTGCCTGATGGATGGAATTAACTTTATGGCGCTTGCTTGTGTTAGGAATAAAACACAGAAGTCTGTCTATGAATATGTAGGGACAATTAGATAGGAAAATCCACTGGTAGAAATATGTAGAGTGAGGGTAGAGTTTAGGTAGTTGGAAGTCAGAAGGAGGTAGAAGTGTGGTAGAAACAGACTGCAGCAATAGCAGTTTGATAAAATGAGCCAAAACACAACCCGTACTTCGCCAAAGCAAGAAAATATTTACTCCAGTGGAAAATCTGAACTTTGACACCGTCAGTGGGTGGTTACGATAGATTAGCATAACCAATAAGACTAATCATAGGGTGGCACCAGAAGTTGGAAAAGCCACTCAAGAAGTAGTAGGATGTGTCTTAGTAGAAGTTAAGGAGCTGAAACTGTATGAGTTAGGTTGAGACTTCACTTGAGGTCTCGAGAAATTCAGTTAGGAACTAACCTCTGGACGCAAACCACTTTTGTCCGTTGAGAAACCTCTGTACCCTGTGAAAAATTGTGTGCGAGATAAGACCGTGAATTGTGTGTGATATAATAATAATTAAGATTAAAAAAAGTGTTGTTTAACTTGCCAAGAATCCAATGATAAGTATCCATGCCAAAACCTCCTGAGAGACTGGATAAATGAAAAGAATAGAATTAATCTAATTTCAGAATCTGCAAGACGTCCAGACCGTAAGTTATCTCAGTATATAACAATAAGTTCCTACGAGAGAAAAACTCACAACAAAGCAATATAGATGGAGATTACCCCCACTCCCCATAACATACTACAAAGAAACAAATAAAAACCAAGGCTACCAAAAAAAAGACTGATTAATAATAAAGAGGGAGAGAATAAAAAGGAAACCCGTATGTATACACATCACAACACTTGTACCCCTTCCAGTCTGTTTCTGTCCTTTCTTAGTGTTGGTGACAAAAACTGTACTGAATATTCAAGATGTCGTCTAACTATTGATGTGTATAGTTGCATCACCGTTTCATTGTTTCTGTATTTGAACTGCCCCTTTATGTATCCCACTAGTTTCTGTGCCTTCTTTTAAGCTTTCATGCATTTTTGTGGATTTTAAGTCCTTGGTAATAATGACTCCAAGGTCCTCTTCTTGTTCTACACTATTTATGACATTCCCAAGCAGCATTTAGTTGGTATGAGGGTTGTTTGTTTCTATTTGTAATACTTTACACTTATCCAAGTTAAAAGCCATTTGCCATCTTTTTGACCACCCTCCTATTTTCCTCAAACCATTTCTTAAAACTTTCCACTGCATTTGAGTCTGCTGCATTTACACCTAGTTTGGAGTCATCTACAAATTTGGCCATCCTGCTAGTTAAACCTACATCTATATCAATGTAAATTTGTCTAAAATGTGATCCAGACAGAACCCTGAGGAACTCCGCTTGTCACATCTGCCCATTCTGATTCTTCACCGTTTATTACGACTCTGTTTCCTTTTAGTTAGCAAGTCTTCAATCCAGTCTTGTATTTCCCCTACAATTCCTAAACCTCTAACTTTCATCATTAGTTTCTTGTGTGGAATTTTGTCAAAGTCCTTTTGGAAATCTAAGTAGAGTATATCTACTGCTCTACTACTGTCGTAAATACAAAGCATTTTATGAAAAAACTCCGAGAACTTTGATAGGCAGGATTTCTTTTGTTTGAAGCCGTGTTGGCTATTTAATAACAGGTTGTTTCTATCTGTGTGATCCACAATTTGACCTGCAATTATGGACTCGAAAATCTTACAAGAGACAGAGGTTAGACAGATTGGTCTATAATTTCCCGGCTCTTCTCATGGACCTTTTTTGTAAACTGGGGGCTCATTACCTAGTTTCCATTCTTTTGGTGCATTTCGTTGTTCTGCAGTTTTTATGTAGATTTTATATAGGTGAGGAACTAACTCCTATTTACTCTCTTTACTTTCTCTCGGATGAATCCCATCCAGGCCAGGAGATTTGTACTTGTTTAATTTTACTCGTTTGTTTTTAATGTCTTCTGTAAATATTATTTTGTCAAGCGGTTCTGCCCCTTCATATTTAATAGCTGGTTCAGGGATTGAGGTAGTCTTCAATTGTGAAAACACGTAAAAAAATTTATTCAATAACTAAGTTTACTAGGTTTCCTCTGTTGTCTCTTAAGGGACCTATGCTATTTGTTGTTGGCTTTCTACTATCACATGCGCAAGGAATTAGTTTGGAATTTCCTTACAAACAAGAGTTACAAGGAGTTACAAGCATTATGATGTCTCAGACTTTTTAGTGCAATCGAGGAGACATCGTGTGCTCACTTATCTCTAAGAGCAAGTTTTAAATGTTCATTTACAGTGTCCAAATGATTTTGTTTAGCTTTCTTTTAAACTCTTCGAGAGAGAGAGAGAGAGAGAGAGAGAGAGAGAGAGAGAGAGAGAGAGAGAGAGAGGGCGAGCTACAGACGAGAGAGGGGGATTGCCATAGACAAGTGTGCGCGCGTGTTAGACAAGAGAGAGAAAAGTGTGTGTGTGTGTGTGTGTGTGTGTGTGGTGTGTGTGTGTGTGTGTGTGTGAGAGAGAGAGAGAGAGAGAGAGAGAGAGAGAGAGAGAGAGAGAGAGAGATGGTTACAGGCAACAGGATTGAAAGAAAGATGCAGACCACAGACCTCAAACAGGTTGCTTAAGACGAAAAGCTTAGGAGTTCTACAGATGCCAGACTTGCTACGACTGAAAGTGAGAGTACAGACAAGATTTAAAGTGCGCACGCCAAAGACATCGAACAAGAGAGAATTTAAAAAACACATTTCGAACTGTGAACAACAGACTTAAATATAGATAGAGAATGCTACAGACTCAACAGATTAAGATGGAGACTGTCTTATTACTATCTGTATCCCTACATACTATGCTTTTTTAAAGACATTTGATACGTAAAGACTAACAAAATTAAGATCCTTGGCAATAATATATCTAAGATGCATCTAAAACAACTGCTACTATCAACCCTGCATGCCATTCTGAATCTGAAATAGTTTTTTTTAATCAAGAATAATTTTTTTTATTTAACTGTGACCACAAACTAAAACTGTAGTACTACAAATTACCTGTAACCATTAGTATACGTCTAATGTGTATTGATTTGGTGAGCCTCTTTAAAACGGTAAGAAATTCAAGGCAAACTGCTATCCACACTTTTCTTTAAATTAGTTGACTAGGGAGTATCAACGTATTCGAGTAATACACAAGTTTTTTTTTTTTTAAGACCCCAGCCATGAAAAGTAAAGTATATTTTAGTTCTACCAGACCACCCCTGAAGCTGGTTAACAGCTCCCCTAGGTTGGCCGGAAGGATTAGATTTTATTTACGTTTCTAGGAACCATTTGGTTTCTTAGCAACGGTACCTACAGCTTATTGTGGGATCCGAACGACATTATATCGAGATCTTAATTTCTAATCACCAGAAATAGATTCCTCTGATTCCGCCCTGACGGTCGTGGGAAGCGAACTCGGGCTACCAGATTGATAGTCGAATACGGAGCTCACTCGTTCAGTGAGGAACTTCCCCAGTCCTGAAACTACCTGTAAATACTGATATACGGGGCACGGAATTGAGAGCGAGTTTGTTTGTATGCTGTTTTTACGTTGCATGGAATCAGCGGTTATTCAGCAACGGGACCAACGGCTTTACGTGACTAACGAACCACGTCGAGAGTGAACTTATATCACCAGAAATACACATCTCTGACCTCTCAATGGAATGCCCGAGAATCGAACTCGCGGCCACCGAGGTGGCAGGCAAAGACCATACCAACCACGCCACTGAGGCTCTGAATTAAGAGCGAACCATCGGTGCCAGTGGATCATTGAGACCTAGCAACTGCTTTCGTGTCAGTCAAAAGCGAGTTTCAGTCGATGTCTTGGCTTAAGAAACTTCTGGTTTCATTTAATCAAAGTGACCACATTCGTGGCTTCACGATCTGGAGGTTTATTTGGCTGTTGCTGCGAACGATTTGTTTATTCTGTTTAGTAAGTTGTAAAGACCGCCGTATACTCGCTTTCCATTTTACGTTAATAGATAGAGATGTGTGAACAGGTATTACTACTGGATCACCAAATAATCAACTATAATACTACTTTATTTAAATCATTGGTCCATATATTTTGATCCTTTGTCATTACATTTCTGAAAAGTAAACTTGCACTTAGTTATCAAAGATGCCCTGATACTAATTAGTTATAAGGGTAAACCTATCAAAATTTTACATTTAAGGATACTATAGATATGGTAATATGGCACCATGCACGTCGAGTTGTGGTTATGTCGATGAAAAGAAGCATGGATCATTAAAGTTCAAAAACCTGGTGTCAACAAATGTCAATAAACATGAATCTGATTGAAGGTATCAAAATTTCAATAATTGTGCTTGTAGTGCGCTCTCTAAAGCCTTCAGTTATATAAAGGGTCAAAATGTCCCCCACTGCTTACTAAATTATTACGCTTTTGTGATAGAAATTATCACAAAATAAACCTGTGATTATGTACAACTATAACAAAGGATATGGGAACGGCCACCTTTTTGGCTCAGATTTAAATATTGTGGTAGCCACGGGTGTGCTGTCCTTGGTATCGTGATCGATAATGACTTTTAAATTATATAATTCTTGATTAAGGGACACCATTACATACTTCACTCTTACTAATGTCTAAACAAAATAGACGTCCCTATGTCATTTTAAGGAACATACCATGAACTCAATATGTTTCAGTCGTACTAGTTCGGCGTCGACGACCCTAGTCATTGTAACGCCATGGTACATTTTCACATCAATCAATCATACTAGTTGGAATTCATTTTAGAATACTAACGTTATTCCATTGATAGAAAGTGCTAACAGGTTATAATCCAGTACATGGGGCAAGGAACTATAGACAAAGTACTAATATTTTCAGTAAGAATTCTGAATGAGTTCACCATAAAAGTTAAACTTTCGCAGAAGACAATTTTAACAAGCCTGAGAGTCACAAAAATGTTTCGTGTTAAACTATACTGTATCATTTAAATAAGACATAACACTTTATTTTAAATTTTCAATTCTGAAAAAAATGGGCATCCCTCAAAACAAAACAAAACAAATAAATAAATAAATAATAATAATAAAAAAAACATCACCAGCAACAGTCGAACCTGAAAAGCTGCAAATTTCTTTGAGAGAACGAACATTTTACGTACCAGTGGTCAGTTAAATGCTTTAACTGAAACATGCTGTATAGGAATATGTCTAAACTGTTGAACAATGATTCCATAATAATTCAACATACTGACTTTTGAACATTTATCTTCTGAAATTCTTGCAAATCTTACGATTTCAAACAATGCTATGTAAATGAGACAAGTAGTTCGGGTCTAGCTGTGCAGAAAACTTGTTTTTGTACGAGAGAGACAGAGAGACAGACAGACAGACAGACAGACAGGACAGACAGAGAGAGAGAGAGACAGAAGAGAGAGAGACGAGACAGAGAGAGAGAGACAGACAGAGAGAGACAGAGCGAGAGAGAGACAGAGACAGACAGAGAGAGAGAGAGAGCAGAGAGAGAGGAGAGAGAGAGAGAGAGAGAGAGAGAGAGAGAGAGAGAGAGAGAAACCTTTGGAGGAGAAAACTTGTTCCTAAGTTGAAAATTTACACAATTCACATCAACCGACCATGTACATACAATGTTTTTCTGATGCCTAACATTGTTGACCAGCTGATTTAAGGAGTATAAGTTCTCCAAGTCAGTTGTATATTCTCCAATGTACCTTCAGGATCATCATCATCATCACCATAGGTAAGTTCTGAAATGTCATACTAGGTCGTTGAAATTTTTTTAGCACGTAATGGCCAAACTATCACTACGCAATGTTGAAATTTTTCAAAATTAAAATCTGGAATAAATTTTGGTCAATAGCAACGACCATCTCAGGTTACACAATTCTCAAAATATTGTAAATACTGTAATAATGATAGCCTGTGATGGCTAATAAATTTCATTATCACACCACTCAGACTCCAAGAACTTAGGGGGATGGTTATCTTAAACGGGTATGGGACTAGAGCAGCAACGATATTGCTTGTAACTTCAAAAGTGAGACTCGAGAACGCGTGTTTCTGTCGTAGTTACTGGTTGTGCTATCTATGTGCTCTACAAAATTTATTATTTTGTGCTTATGCTAGGGCCAAAAAGTAACATGATTGCTTTTAATCTGCTCCAAATATGAAACAGGTTTTACAGATAAAACCCTTGAAACCACAGCCAAATATAAGCCTGTAATGGTATCAATCGCATTTCTGTGACATCATGGCGATGTAAGGCTCACAAAGTTGTCAACTGTTTTTTGTAATTTGTTCCAATATCATTTTCTTAAACATTAGCTCATTAGCTTAAGGGCAACCCAGCAAACTAGGCTAAGAACCACTCAAGACAGATAAAGTTGGAGTTTCACCAAACTGCATCTCCATCTATTTGCTCCTATGAAGTTTCCTGTCAAAAGTATAACCACCGAACAATCCCTAGTTATTTTACTTCGTATTACGCGCTACCCTAATGGCTACCAAAACTACCTTCTTTTGGAGAACATGAAAAGCAGGGAGGCGTTTCTGAAGACAAATTAATATATATGCAAGAGAGGCAAGCAAGAACTCACCTAATAATGGTCCAAGACAATTATAGATAAAAAAAAATCAAGATCTAAGGCAGCTACTGACAGTCTAAAGGTTAGATGCAACTTAATTATCTGTAGGTTAAACCCAGCTATTTAACAAATTTACAAGTTTCCCGTTGGACGAGTGGTCTTCGCGCTCGGCTACCAATCTGGTGGTCCGAGTTCGATTCTCGGCTCGGACAACGCAAAATCAGACGAACTTATTTCTGGCGATAGAAATTCATTTCTCGATGTAATGTAGTTTGGATCCCACAATAAGCTGTACGTCCCGTTGCTAGGTGGCCAATTGGTTCGTAGCCACGTAAAAATATCCAATCCTTCGGGCCAGGCCTAGGAGAGCTGTTAATCAGCTCAGTGGTCTGGTAAAAACTAAATATATACGTAACTTAACAATATTACAAGATCTAGGTAATTTTTAAAAGACTGCTATGAAAAAAAATTGGAGTCAAAATGTATCCAAATACTGTACACTGCATTGCAAATAAGCAGTTACTAAGAATAGAGAAAAATCCTTATTGTGATTTCAGTTAACCGACGCATAATGCAACACGGTTTCAACAAATAATTTCGCATACGACAGAAAACACGTGAGGGTTACGACTGTACTGTAGATGTAGATTAGATTAGACAAGACAATCCTTCGTTTGTAAGACCTAAAGCCTTCGTTGTCAATAAAATGGAAAATTGTATAAATAATACCCTTGGTAGAAAAAAAAATGGCCCACAGGCAACTGTAACACGCAATTACCATCAAAAAAATATACATATAACCGTATCTATCAATCAACCAAGACATTGAATAGCTCACAATAACTTAAAAACGATATATAAACTTTTGAGTATGGATGATGAGAGAGCGAGAGAGAGAGAGAAAGATAGAGAGAGAGAGAGAGAGAGAGAGAGAGAGAGAGAGAGAGAGAGAGAGAGAGAGAGATTTTGTCATTGGATTTGTAGAAGAAAGCTCCTTGTCAATATCAAGTTTACTCACGTTGTTTTCACAAACTTACCATTAGGGTAAAATGTTCATTCATTTGCCACAAAACAACCACCTTTTGACCTGCTGAATTGAAAAGTGTAGGTTTTCAATGATGTATCCTCCAATGTACCGTCAAGATAATCCAAGTCTCTTGGCAAAACTCCGGTACCGTCATCATCACCAAAGGGGAGATATTTCCTGAAAAAAGGGTGAGGGTATTGAAACTTTTCTAGTTGTAATAATCAAGTATCACAACTTATGGGAGCCAATGCACAGTTCAGTACTTACCACCTTTAAATACTCAGGATTAGGTCGCTCAGCACCCATGAAATCCACATGTACTGTAGCGCACGTTCATAGTAATGACACGAGAAATTGTTATCCAAATCTTTCACAATCTATGAAACTAGAGAAGTAGCGTTTTTGCTGAGAAGTTATCACTCACTGTACGGCTGGAGCAGACGTACTGTTCCCATAATTGCTGGTCAGTTTCATATAATATATGAACTTCATTTTGACACTTCTTGGTCAGTTACATATTTGGTATTATCACTAAACGCCAATAATCTTCGACACGTAAAGCACTGGAAACCACGAGAAAAAGAAACCTGGAATTCCCATGAACGTGTATTAGACAATAAGCCGAGTAAAAGTTATGACAATTTCCAGTGCCATTTATCCCATTTCTATTCCTCGAATGCTTGCTCGTTAGTATTCGCATAAGCCCAGTAATCTAGACAAAGGACTACTCAATGCAGATAACTCCTGTAAACATTACCGTCAAGACATGATAACAACCATACACAGTCCCAATTATTGTTACTTCAAATCATCATTGTTACTGTAATGTCAATAAACATTTTTCTTCAAGAAAACTTTTTGCATGTTCTGAGAGAGAGAGCAAAATCTCACAGGGGGCTGCTTATTTGTTCAACCCTACTACAGAAATGTCTAGGGGAGAGAGAGAGAGAGAGAGAGAGAGAGTAGGAACAAATTAAAGTAGTGTATGGAAGCTAGACCAGCAGAAATCTCCTGACAATGATCCAAGACCTTCATTACGCAGGTGTTGATAGAAAGAATATCATTACAGCCCTTTTGAGTTGGGGATCAAGGCCCCAGGAAACTACCGGCAAAGACAGCTAGAGAAAACAAAAAGGAAGGTAGAGCTGAAGTGTAGATGCACCTAACCTTTCTATCTCAAAATCTACAGGACTTTACAGACATTAACCAACTATGTGGCATTGTTGCGAGAAAACTACACTTTCAAATACTATGAAAAAAAGATTAGAATAAAAAAGTAACCAAATACTGTGCACTGCAATGCGAAACACGATCGTTCTGCGTAGCGATTATTATGCATAAAAAATCGTTTAGTCACTATGTAACGTTACTCGATTTTACCTATGAACATCATATATAAAACAAAGCCTTCAACTGGGGTCACGACTGTAATTTAGACAGTTAGGAGGAGACTAGTCTTTAACGGTGGCTATGCATGCATGACCAAAATCTTTCGTTGGGGTCAAAAAAATTCGGGCATATAATACCACATGCAATAAAAGTCGCTCACAAGCACCAGAAAATGCAGTTACCTTCAAAACAGATATGTATCCGACTGTGACTGATTTATAAAGCAGGTCACAAAACAACTCACAGTGTCAGAATTGCGATTTTTGGCTTCTTCGTCCGTATCCGAGCGTTACACAAAAGGAGTGGTTTCAAGGAACGTACAGTCTTTGGTCCAATCCCTTGGATATTCAGATCCCACTATTGTGGCAACCCTGTTAAATTCTTCAAATTCCTATATAAACTATAGAACACCATAGAATATTTTGTTTGTTATTTTAAATGGAAAAGGTACTTGACAAAAAAAATTAAAAAAGGGGAAACGATGATCGTCAACTCCTAACCGGAAAATAAATATGAAGACAGGAAAATATACGAATTTCTTTAAATATACAAAATTATTTACAATAAAATTCAGTAAACAGCACAAATAAAAAATGCAAATTAATATGAATTAATTAAATTTTATCGGCAAATAGTAGTATTTACCTTTACATTTCAATTGGTAAAAATAAATTGCAGTTCTATTTTTAGGAAGACAAGGGTAAGAGTATATATCTATCTTCAAACGGTGAACATTAACAGACTGGATGTGAACTAAAGCAGAAAATTAATAAAAGAACATTTTAACCTCAATCACATACAATATGACAAAAAGAATGGGTGATGGACAGAAACTCATGGCTATTTGGGCTTAAACATAAGGGTCTGGAGCCAAGAATGCCTTCTAAAATAATTCTACTCTTAATATCATCAATTAGAGAGATATTTGGCATGCTTAAACACCATAAATATAGAGTGAATGATCGAAGTCATACTCTTGATGTAGCAGATGCATTTATGTAACTTACTCAATAGTCCCTGACTTCATGAGAAAGTAGATGAACACACAAAGTACGTGAGTTTGCATTAAACATGTAAATCCACAAAACCTCTAACTATATATAAGACAAGTAACGTACTAGACAATGGAAGTCATTCTACTGTCATCGTCGGAAAAAAAATACGCACTACACTTATGTATATATAATATATATCAAATACCACAGGAGAATGATAGGCAGAAATACGTACAGAGCGCTTTCGCCTTCATGAGACATTGTCACACACACACACACACGCGCGCGCACACACACACACACACACACACACACATATATATATATAATATATATATATATATATATATATATATATATAATAGATAATATAATATATATAAATATATATATATACTTATATATATATATATATATATATAATATATATATATATATATATATATATATTATATATATAATATATATATATATATATATATATATATATATATATATATATATATCTATATATAATATATATATATATATATATATATATATATATATATATATATATATATATATATATATATATATATATATATATATATATATATATATCTATATATATTATATATATATATATTACTATATATACTATATATATATATATATTATATATATATATATATATATATATTATATATTATTATTACTATAATATAATATATTATATTACATATATATATATATATCATATATATATATATATATATATATAATATATATATATATAATAATATATTATTACATATGGAGAGAGAGAGAGGAGGAATATTATTTATCATCGTCTTAATTAGGAACAATTAAACCTTCCATAAGTGTAGCGAGAAATTTGAAGGCCGACTCTTTTCCAGAAACTATTTAGTTTTCGCTATGAAACGTCGACTCGACATTTTCTAAACAATAAAAGAAAACGTACAAGCTTACACGGGGTACTATTAGAACAATCTCCCAACAAGACTGCAAACTGGCTACACTTTATGTTATAGCTATCCTCGCTTGTATTACCATTTTACCTCTTACGTAAAGGTACAAACCTTAATTTTTTAAATAAATATTTTACTTTTCCATATTTACATTACGTTATCTGGCAGAGCGTTAAGCTTTTCAACGGTTTTCGACTGTCATTGGGAATGCGACCCTCTACCATGCACCTGCTATAAATGCTTTTGAATTATCCGATGCCATCAAATCAATATCGTTATCAAGACTTCACATTCAAATTTGATTTAGATGATAAATTGCTTTCAAAATAAAAAAGGAACAAAGTTTTTGGGTAATACAGCAACAGATGCCATTAGGATGGCAAGCTCTCGGTAACTCGCAGTTTTTTAAAGCTGTCTACTGGCTTCAAGGGACGTCATTCCATTGTAGTCACTCACAATCATAAAGACGAAGGACTTCCCTTTTTTATCTAATACCATCATAAACCTTAAATTAAAAATGCATTAACTAATTTTTAAAAATGGATGTTACTAATTACACGAAGTGCCGAAGGCTCAATCAGGTTTTTATTTCGTATTCAATTTTAGTTTAGGAAACATTATTCCGAATTCAGATAATCTTCCGTTGTGAAAAAATCATTAACTGTTACAGTTTTTACTTAAAAGTATTAACACCACCCTATAAAATTCTTGTTCACTCATATAGCAAATAGTAGGACACGAGGGCCACCATGAGAAATTTCCCCCCAGCTCTTGCACTTAACATCCTAAATCTTTTCTAATAAAGCAATAAAGGCAATCGAATACTTTTCATCAAATTCCTGATGAGAATTTGGAGGAAAATGAAGGCCAACGAGACGAACACTGAAAAAGTCAAAGCTACAAGCCAAGAAACAGGAACAGGAGAAGAGAGGAAAGCCTGCACCGTGAAGAAAATTAACGCAATCGGAAATGACTCAAAAATAAAAGCGACTATAAGGAAACATTGAAAAGGATATTATTCAGTAAACGATGCAGGGACGAAACCATGCAATTGCAGATGTAAGAAATTTAACGTCACTAGATTCAAAACAATAGTTCCCGAGTAATTGTACTGGAACACGAATATAAAATTTAGTTCAAAGGCCAAATGCGGACCTATGTGGCAATTCAGCGCCGAGAATAATGTTGAAATAATAGTTACGAGAGGGTGGAAAGTAAGATGGAAGAAGAGAATATGAACGGAGGTACAATAAACGGAATGAAAGGGGTTGCAGCTATGCGCCCCGGAAAGAACCGTACACTTACCATTAAAAAGCTGTAGTATTGGTATACTACTACACAGGTGGTTTCTAATGGAGGATGGCAGAATAAGTAGTGGAGTAGTTATTAGACGGTGAGGAAGTACAGTGTTTGAGATTTCCATTTCACCCCTTTCTGGATGACAGGTGTCTGGGAGTGCTAAACTGGCCAAATGTTCAATTACCTAACTCTGCTGTAGAAAGTTTCGGTGTGTGCCGTCTTACGTCATTATACAGACCCGTTGTCCAGAAAGGGGTTGGAATGAAATTCAGCTTTATGCCCGGAGACATTCATAAACTTATATGAGTGACTATACATTCTCTTTTACTATTTAGGTCATTAAATGGTTTTTTCATACAGAACTACAACAGCGCTGACTGTGATCGAGAGGGAAAATGGCGACACTTTTTTTAGTAATAGACAGTATGAGTGCTTTACGGTCACGGACACCAAGGAAGCTAAATTCAAATATAATCGAGGGAAGAGATAAACTGCCCTGTTATCGCTGATCAAACAAATGGGTAAAAGGGGACATTAATATATCTACCGTCTCATGTACGAATAGAAGAGTATGAGGAAAGATATGAACCGGTGAATATCTTGAGTATAGTATTTAGGCCAAAGGCCAAGCACTGGACCTATTGAGGTCATTCAGCGCTGAGAAGGAAATTGAGAGTAAAAGGTTCGTAAGGTGTAGCAGGAGGAAAACCTCACAGTGCACTATGACTCAATTGTTAGGAGAGGGCGGGATGTAAGATGGAAGAAATAGAATATGAAAGGAGGTAAAGTAAAAGGAATCAAATGGGTTGCAGCTAGGGGCAGAAGGCACGTTACAAAGAACCTTAAGTAATGCCTACAGTGGACCATATGAGGTGTACTGACGGAACTACCCCACTTGTAAATACTTTGTACCGTGTCAACCCCGAAGAAAGTCCCAGTCCATTAATCAATAGGATGGACAAGTGTGACTAATTATCATAAGGACATACATTAGAGTTGCCCTCTAATGTGCCTTCCACCTTATTTTTTTTTTTTTTCCTTAAAAGAATAATTTCTTAAATGGTTGCTCATTGTGTTCTTTCTCGTCATTCCTCGACAATGCATTGGAGGGTACATTGACAAAGCCCAAATATAATTGAGCATGTTACTTATTGTTTATATGGTGTTTTTACGTTGCATGGAATCAGTGGTTATTCAGCAACGGGACCAACGGCTTTACGTGACTCCTTAACCACGTCGAGAGTGAACTTCTATCACCAGAAATACACATCTCTCACCCCTCAGTGGAACGCCCGAGAATCGAACTCGTGGCCAACGAGGTGGCACATCAACGCCATACCAACCACGTCACTGAGGTGCTAACATGTTACTTATTCTATTTTTATTCAGGAGAACTAGCATAAACTTTACTGGACTAATACAAATGATCTCGATTACGCTGCGTTCAAGTGCACAAATGGAGTCTCATTTAAAACTCCAGTCACGCAGAAAAAAAATTAGACGAGTCTCATCATCACCGTCAACCAGAGAAAGGAAGAAAACGATCATTTCTGGTAAAATTGCTAATGCTATGAGGTCATAACGCCATAAAAAGATACACATTATGATGTAGAAGTTTTTCAATATTGAAGTTTCACAGTTGTCATAATATGCGTCAAAATACCAAAAAACCAAAATTTGTATTTATTTCTTCTACGTAAACAAACCAGAGCCTTATAAAAGATTAGTCCTTGGCCTTATGTACAGAAGCGTCCTTCAGGACCAAATAATTTCACCTTTCATACCATTATTTTTTATTTATTTATTCATGACTCACTTTTCACTGAAAATATCAAATGACACGGGTTGCTTTATAAAGCAAGAGCCCGTGCTGGCATAAAGCCAGCTTACTCAAAAAAACAATAATCAACAAGCCCCGTAGAGACGGATCATTGAACTTGGTACTGTAAGGTGGTGGTCAACTGTTGGTGAAGGGGGATGGGGGAGCGGGTTGGGGTAACGCCTCGTTCCCCTGTCGTCACTTAGAATTAACTTTCGCCGCAATCTTCGTTCAGTCATTTAGGTCACCTAAGACACTCAATTAGAATGATTGTTGTGTCCCTCTTACATGGAATTAATAATCAATTTGGCTTCGTTTTTTATGAAGCCTTGTAGCATCTTTCCTCAATGAGCTGCCAGGGCATTTTAGTGTCTTTACAATAATACATTCTTGCATTTAAGAAAAATATTTTTTTCAAAAGAGCTTAA
>NC_087218.1:39571226-39591226 GCF_015104395.2 Macrobrachium nipponense | reverse complement strand
CAAACAGTGATAAAGAACTGCCTTTCATATTTGTGAGCAGATAATAATTATCCGATGTCAGGTTACTTAATGAAACCTTATTCACTGTCTGAATTAGATGGGCAACGAAGTTTTCACTATAGACTGAGTCCGTGCAAGACGAATAATGGAAAATGTATTTTGGCATGTTTTGACATCTCAATTTGAAGGGCTTCGAAAGCGTATTAATGTAGCACCAGAAAAAAGCAAGAATAGTTGAGCTAGACTGTAGTTATTTACATAATTATCTGGCAAAAAAAAGAATATAGAAAAATGTTTTGGATGAACACAAATATGGAAGAATCTGATTCAAGTGATAATATTTATGAAGGTTTGCAAAATGCAGAAGATAGTTGTATAGCCGAAGCTTTATTGGTGGCTTAAATGAATAGGTATTAATACTGTGATTATTTCAATAATGAAGGTGCTATTCCTTGGCAAAGTCACAAGGTTTAGTTAAATCACACATTGGTTAAATTATGGGAGAATTTCTTATCTATTTTGTTAGTATTAAAAAGTTTTGTTAATACTTTAACAAGAATGGAACGGGTGGAACATTTAAATCGTTTTTCTTAATATTTGTTGATTATTAGGCTATACTTTTATTATAATATCTTGGGGAAATTAAATATATATGAATTGGTACTCACATTTCAATTCCTGTGATTCAAGACAATCATCCTCACTATCCATGTGTTAAGGGACTCGCAGGGGTTTCTCGATCACTGAGGAACAGCATTTTCATCATAGTACCAAAATGTTGGTATAAATTTCCTCTGTTCCGGCTCCCGACTTCTTGGAGATGTCGACCTTCTTCAGTTATTTACGGAAATTGGTCGTCAGTGCATTGAATTTCTTTATATCATCCATTTTGGCTTTGGGAAACTTCTCCCTGTATTTCTTTAACAGAAGTTTACACTCCGTCTTCTTTTTATCCTGTTGTTACAGTCACTTGACTTCACCTTCCATAATGAGGGCAAAGCCTTATATACTCTGATGGAATCGAGGTATAAAGGCTCGTTCCGTTGATTTTCCTCTGAGTAGACGCCTCCTCAGACATGTTGTCGAAACGAAAGCGACCGTAGAAATGACAAAATTGATCAATATTACCCACAGACAGCAGCAATCTTTCCCCGTCAAGTCGGAACCATTTGAATGACTCCATACTATTGCAATACCCATCAATCTTTAAAACTACAACGGTCAATATGATGGACAATCCTCGCATTATTGTCAATTTTATTGACCGTTTGTAGAGGCCTTATTCTCACTTGCTGCACTGTCATTTTGATGAATTTGACTCTTAAGACAGGCACAATCGCTATAATATCGCTACCACTATGAAGACCGTTTTATTAGGTATTTGTCCCGTCACCAACAACCATATGCACAAAATCAAATGAAACCCGCCAGCTAATCGTGACATGACCTTAGAACATGAAATTTAAAGACTAAAAGCGTACGACATGAGAGCTTTGCTCAAAGTCAGCACCTATGATTAACTTTCTATAATAGGTGTTAACGTCTAAAATTTAATTTCGAACTCATTGCCAATCGTGATAAGCGAATGCTTCAACAACTCATTTCTCTAAAATAAAAGGACACATCAGTCACTCAATTACAGAAGAATTTGAGTCAGTTACGTACTTTGCTATCCACCTGCATGGTATATTCAAACTGGGTGCCTATTTACCGACATGAGAGCAGCCATATCCCTTCGTGGAAAACGCCTTAAGAAGTCTGAAAACAGGATTTTTCGGGAATACAGTTGAACCAAATCTAGAATTCATTCCGACGGTATATCATATATAACCATTTCCAATTTACTAACGTTGCATCATTCATTAACAAACTAACCAAACTTCTAATAGATATTAAGAATAAACTATTTTCAAAACACTACCCATCGGCATTCACAAGAGTTAAGGCGACCTGTGCCTGTGATTTGGTGTGAACGCTACCAAGATTCAGAAGGCCAACCTGAATCACCCGTTGTAACTAACCATTCCTTCTGAAAAATCCAAATGGAATGAAATAGAATTTAGGCCTAAGGCCAAGCACTGGGACCTTTAAGGTCATTCAACGCTGAAAGGGAAACGGAGTAGAAAAGTATTTAAGATATTTAAGATGTAAAGAGAAAACCTCGCAGTTGCACTATGAAACACTTGTTAGGTGTGGGAGGCTAGCAAGACGGAACATATGAATGTGGCATCCTAATTATGTCGACATAAGTGCAGCATTTGACACAGTTTTCCACGATCTACTGACCTGAAGTAGCAGTTAGGCATCCTTAGTTGATACACTCAAATGGTAAAAAAGCTACTGAGAAAACACGAAGGTTACAGCGTCCTATATCAAATGTGAAATAAAAAAAAAGAAAGGCCTAACCAGAGGAGTGCCCCAAGGCATAATCATATCTGAGAAACTGCTTAAGCTTCTTTAGAACTAAAATGAATATTGTAATCAGACATGCAAGCGAAGCATATAGGCTATTTGAACCTAGAACAAATGGTAAGTCAGGTGAGAGAGCATTTGAACATTTCCCACCCAAGACTTTACAACAAAATGCCGCCTGAAGTGAAGATCATACGGGAAAAAAAACTTCTGCAGGATACTGACGAGGAAACACTAAAAGACAATTATTACAAAGAAAATATAAGATAAGAAGCAACTTATTTTGAAAACGTACAAGGGCCCGCCAGAGGGGGAATCTTCCCTATGGATGGCTGTACATAAAACCAAACAAAGTGAACATTAAAGGGATGAAAGGGGTTGCAGCTAGTGGCCAAAGGGACGCTGCAAAGGTAAAGTAATGCTTGCAGTGAACAGCAAGAGGGACACTGGTGGCACTACCCCTCCTACGGAGAAAAATTCCAAATGAGATTTCCTCACTTAGTTACGAAAGCGCCAACAACGCCACACAAGAGAGGAGTTGGACTGAAAGAATTGCTCTGTACTACAAGCCAAAGTTTCTCACCCATCTAGACACCTTAACCCAGGCTAACCCAAATAGCTGTGTAACAGCTTCATGTTTTTGCAGTAATAATATGTATGGAAAACCCTTGTTTAACAGTTTAATTCTGGCAGGATGTATGAATATTTTTGTAATAACAGTTTTGCATTAATTGGAGTGCCCAATCAATTGCTATTTTGGAACACTTGGTGTGCGAATAAGTTCTCATTTTTGCCAGTCTCATTGAAATAAAATCTTTTTTATCCATGTTTGTATGCAGCGAGAAAAACTTATACCACGAGTAAAAACGAAAGGTTGTTTCTTTTAATTTATTGTATCAATGGTTACGGGATTATATATTATATAAAAGAATTACGTATGACTACGCTGTGTATTCAGAGATCTCCAAAAGAATGTGATATAAGAGAAAAATTTATTTCAACCCTGAGTCAAGTTACTTCCACGGAGTCCAGGACACCAATAAATCCATAATGAAATTATCATAAGCCAAAGTAAACTCAGATTACGCGAAAGAAGACTTGAAAAAACTAATACATCGAATCTTGACCAAAATTAGTCTAGGATTTAATGAATAAAGGAGGACTTTAAGACCCAACGTTTGTTTAGGTATTTTCCTCTAGTAGATTTACACAACACTACGCCATCCGTCAGTGCCAAACTAACAATGCACATGTCTTAGTACGAAAGAACTGCTTTGTGTGTAGATTCAGTCGCTGTAATTACTATGAGATTCAGGGCCCTCTGTAACACGGTTTTTTCGCAATAACTTTTTATCTAAGCATTTCATAAATATAACGCTTATTCAGAATACATATTATATCTACACATAAATTTTGACTGTATTCTGCATTACGTAGGTTGAATAAATTTGGTACTTATAAGTAAAAGTTATTTTGAAGACGGGCCAACTTACTCAGAGAAAAGGTTTCGAACGCACTCGTTACGGTAACTTATGACAGCATTTCTTCCCTCTTTCTCGATGGATGATTGGCTATACGTAACGAAGGCTAAACCTATGGCAACAATGACATACAAATTTAAATACAAGCAAAGCAGTACACCTTTATGAACTCTGGAACCTCTCCACTGATAATTGTCATAATGAACAAACCAACAAAATATGTTAACAAATGCAAAAAACACTTCGATTATTAGTCTAACTCCCAAAATAGGTTTCCTAAGAAATTACAGTATTTTATAGGTCACAATCAGATTGACAAGATGTAGGGAATAATTGGTAATTTTTCAAAAACATAGTAGACAAGCTTGATTTGATAACTGCTATATCCAATGTCAAGCAATTTTTATTTACTGGCTATCTACCTATTAATGAAAAAAAAAAAAAAAAATAGCCGGTACCGTGTATTGGCTTTAAACCTTCACCAATAATTATCGTCAGAATGATGACTTCATGATGCTCCACCCACTTTCGCCTTGTTATAACTTCAGGATAGCACTGAAGGCTACCATGGGCATTGTTGGATTAGAAAATTTAACTTCTGGCTATAAAAACTGATTTCTCGAGTAGTTGTAAGAAGTGCTAAATGATCCTCAAGGATCCCAGCAGTTGGCCTAAATGTTTAATTCATGTATATTACTGCTATACTGTTGCGGCACTACTGCTACAGTAGTATTACTACGCTAAAACTGATACCCCACCCACATCTATGTATCGTTCCTCCATTCATAAAGTCTTTGGGTTTCAGAGCCGATGGAGTTTCTGTCAGGTGGATGGGCGGGGCAACATTTCGTCAAAAGGTGTGTTTACCTTGCTTACGTAATGAATGTTTTTCGACTCTTGGCTCGTAATCATTGGCCACGGTGTCGGCTAGATCATTTTTACTCTATAAAAATTGAAACTGTCGGGTTTAGGTTATTGATAATGCTGACAAAATTTGTGTGTGGTTGTAAAATATACATATGTCAACTTTCACTACATCCGATGCTTTGACAAGGAGCAAAGTCCAAAAAAACCGTGTTACAGAGACCCTGAATCTCATAGTAAGAGACGTTCCGTAAACAAAACCAATATGTAAATTAGGATATATAGTTTCCTGTGGGTTCTGGGGGTGGTGAGCTGGAGGTAACGAAAAGTGATACAACGTAATACCACCTCAGTACGGTTATATACTCATTATGGTATTTGTGAATAACGACACTACCAACAGTCCACAAGACTGCTCAGTTTGACGAAACATTGTTCTAGTTCAATGTAAAACAAGAGGTGGAGTTAAAAGAATTAAAAGTAATTACACTACGCACAATAAAAGGTGGGAGAGCTAATTCAGGAAAGTAGAACTAAAGGCAAATACGTACAGGAAGGTAGAAGGTGCAAATTCAAATAAACTTGCGCACCTTCCAAAACGTGGAAGGCATCACCTCCAGTTACTATGAGGCGTTAAACTCGATAATAAAAAATAAGAGCAGTATGTGACATTTATTACGAAATGCAAAGGGTCACTTTTTTTTAAACCACATTTATAAATTTGTAGATTTTAGATTTCATTTTCTGAATATCAAGTACGTAACGCAATAGGTAAAACTTTTTAACTACACTAATATATGAATGAAACCAAGAAAACTTCCAAATTAAATCCTTTGCTTATATAAAATAGAAAAAGGCGTCAGCAAATAATGCAGTTTTATGACCTAATTTTAAGTTAACTGCCAAAATCTGACGTTATGGCTAAAAAAAAATAAAAAAACAAGTGAAATTTTCCGTCAGCTAATGCTAGTTAACAATATTGCGTCCTAGATTTATCTTTTTATGCCAAATCCAAGTTCAGGATTCTCCAAAAGGTGTGAAATCACAAGGAGCAGCTTCTTGGATCTTCCAAGAGATTTTCCAAGCACTATTTTTTTAAGTGTCAGTCTCCGTGCCTTGTAAAGTCTAGTGATACTTGGAAGTCTTAGGAATCTTTTGTGAAATGCAGTACGTTACAGAAATAACAGTGAAGTCAGCAATACCGTTCAAGTCATCATATTCCTTACAGTTCCCCACGTGCTATGCATCATGCAACGAATTAAAAAGACTATAAAACTTGCAAGGCCTTTTAATTTTAATTTGCATAAGTTCCTTATCCACTAATTTCCTCTTTCCGAGTACGCTGTCTGATTTGGGCTTAAAACTAAGTACTAAGATAAACAAAGAAAATCACAAAGCAACATTATATGCATGTATATGGGATCCATTCTCGCAGACGTTACGCTAAGCCCTTCCGAGTTAATCTACAATTACTTTGTACCTACTGCACTAAGACTCATCAATTATGTAATAAACACAATATGACGAGACACCACTGTCAAGCACGGTTATTGTTCGCATGCTGTCTGAACGTCGAACTACTTTTCCATTTTCTCAGAGCTCTGAGAGAGAGAGAGAGAGAGAGAGAGAGAGAGAGAGAGAGAGAGAGAGAGAGAGAGAGAGAGAAGGGGGGGGGGGGGGGGAGGCGTAGTTTATGCAATTCGGTTTGTATCAAATACATGCAGTCACTTTCAACCATTCCGATTTCTTATGGTGGTGGTTACTCCGAAAAATATTTGAGAATGTAAAATACTGCCTATACTATACACTTGGCCCTAGTAAAAAGGATTTTTCCAATTATCACATTTACGTAATTCGTAAATCCACTTCGAAAGGTCTGCAGACGGTGGGCGAAGGGAGGACGAGCTGGGGTGAGGGGCACGAAGAACATTTTCTTCCTTTAAATATTGACAAAACCCAGTATGTACATTGAGAAATATATAAATTGAAAACTTTGAGAAGTGACCAGTATAGAGCAGAGTAGCTATCGAATACGCCAACCGCATCGCCTATGTCTTTAGATCTTGGCCTGTATCACGCATCCAGATAGAAGACCGTGACCTATGTCGTGGTCTATGTATACCCCTTTCTACGGACGTCCACCTAAGAAAGAACACATCTGGGATAAATTCTGTCTAACCATTCCATAACCTAGGGCTAAACTAGGTGGCTTAGCCGTGGCCTGGCCTAACAGAGGTTGAGGGGGAGGAACCCTCCAGCCTGTGTAACTATTCTACATTATAACCTCCCCAATACCCATATTACTGAAGTAGCTAAAATGTACATTCACAAACGTTTGGTGATCTGAACAAGTTTTGTTCCATAAGGTTTTACGATATGTGTAGCCATTACCTGAGGCTGCTTATACTAACCTCTGGTCTGAGGACAACCCCCTATTTCCTTTACCCTACTCCAGCAGGGTCAGATTATTAAAAACAAAGTTTTCAAGCAAAACATCTCCATTCTTTTCAACATATACAACATTTATTTCATTAATCAGTCGGCCACAAATATCACAACTATTGTTTACAGAACACTTTTTTTTTTTGGCTGCCATGACTGGAAACAAACTCATTTGGAATAAAAATTCGAGGAACACTCTCCGCTTGGCATAGAAATTTGCCCACAACACGAACTGTAAAACATAATTACCTGTGAAACAATTATATATCCCAGGGATCATCTGTATATCACAGTAATAAAAAATTTAATAATCCACAGAGTAACAAGTCCGTGCCCTTGGGTTGGGTATCCGTCTGCAGCCGAGCAGTCCTAAGATGAACTAAACATAGGGCCCGTTTTTCAAGAACAGCAGAGTGAGTTTCTTAGACAAATCAGAAGTCTCCACCTTGGCAAAGCTTTCGTAAGCTGCATTAAATTCTTATATAGGCTAGAAGTCATTATGATGGATTCTTCTAGTTTCTGTAATGGAAAATGTAATTTCAACTATCTTTTAAATAGAAATGGGGGGACTCGGGAATTTGGCGTACTAAAAGTTTGTTTGAGTTCATTGCCAATTTCCCGACGAAAACGAATATGAAACGGAGAAAAATAAGATTTTCTGTATTATACAGTAATCATGTTGAGAAAATTAAAGAATTAACATGAATATCGAAAAACGTAAATTTAATGTAGCATACTTAATTCTACAGGTCACTTTTAAGTCAAGATTTTAAGAAAACGCGCATACATTTTCGGCGCAGCAAAGGCTGAGAGTATTGTCCCTTTTCACTTTTAAAGTGAACTGTCAAAAAATGATTCTTTCTATTGAGATTATTGTCACCAACAGCTCGGACGTGAAAAACGAGCACAAGAACTGAATAAACCAATTCACGAACATGATTTTAAGCCGGGAAAGGACAAGGGCGGATGATGGTGAGTGGCCTAGAGACGCGGATCCAGGACAAAAAATGCCTTTACCAAGTTTGACGCGTTATCAGACTATCAAGGGGTATCATTTAAAATATAATACGAAGTAATTACACGACATTTGTATGTCGAAACAGTATGGTGTGCTTAAAGGAATGACCAGGCACCGTTCTAACGTTACAAATTAACATTGTAATATGCTGTATATCTTGTATCTTAATTACAATGTGTGTGAGTGAGCTTACAATTTGTGTGACTATATAAAAACACATATAAATACACATATTACGCGAGCATGCAAGTGTAGGGGATGCAAGATATATGCATACTAAGGCAATTATTAATACCCACTGTGATGACATCACCAAGCTTTGGACCTGTATATCACGTGACTTAGTTAAGACCAAATCTTATAATAAAAGTACAGTAAAAGAGACCAATCAAACTTTCAAAGGCTCCACATTATTTTTACGTACACAGAAAACTGAAAGAGCAGCAAACACCACTACACAAAATTATATAAATTTGTATGTACTATAACATAAAAATTGACGGTAATAAAGAGACTGTCCAGACACTAAGTGCTAACCACAGAACGCCGGTAGTAAGAAAGGCTCTCGAGGTCTGAGCGACAGCAAATAGACCTTGGATGTAAATGTGGAGTTTATGGCCAGTAGACTCGTATTTCCGCAGAGAAAGTGTGGTTCAAATTGTGTTTTATTTTTCTTATGCGGATTAGCCTCTTAGTGCCAGTTGACCAAAGACAGTGGTACTTGTACTCTTTCATTACAAAAACCAGTCGAAGTATATTGGCAAGTCTAAAGATTTAGAGAGAGAGAGAGGAGAGAGAGAGAGAGAGAGAGCGAGAGAGCAGAGAGAGAGAGAGAGAGAGAGAGAAGATGGATGTATATCAGCGTGTGAAGAGTATTTTACTAGTAAGTGTAAGTTAATTACAGCCAATAAAGAAACTGACAGTGGTAAAAAAAACTTTTTAGGGGGACATCACAAACAGAAAAGACAAATTTATATGATATGCAAGGGACACTTCTTCAAAAATGCACACTAACAGTTATCTGCGCTTATTAGGAGAGAGAAATTAAGTAATGGTTGAGTCATCAAACTTAATTCCATGCTATACAACAAGATTAACAAATAAATAAATCAAAAGAGCAATATAGAGCCTAAGGACACAAAACGGCACTTCTGAACGAAATAGAAAAAAAAATCAGACCACTGACAACAGCAAGATTCTCCATAAATTCCTGTGACGAAGACATGATCAGATTAGCGTAAAATTCAAACATTTTTTAGTATTCACTCCACAAAGAAGGTATAAATGCTGTATTTGATCGTTTCCAGTGTCATCCAACAAGAAATAACCTACAACTGGAAGAGCAAGCTCAGTGCACATTAAATATTCTGCACCATAACGACATTCAGGAACATGATTTTACATAACACGATAAAAATAAACATCAGCAAACTTTGACTGAGGTCTGGATATTTTAATTCGCTATCAAAATAGTATTACACAGGAAATGATTATACAATCTGCTGGGCTTACAACTTAATTTTTTCTTATATAATTTTTAGTTACTCAGAATGCATAATGAAACTCGCCATTCCAACATCTAATAATAATAGAACGCGCTTTTACGTCATGGATGTAAACATACCAGCGATCACAAGGAAGACTAGACTACCCGTACGAAATGCAGGACACTTCATTTGATAAAATATAATTATTTTAATTGATTCAAAACAGCTATTATGTATTTTTACCTAAGTAATTATGATTAGTAAAATCATAATTTATTAATATTGCTAAATAAAAAAAATAGCATTGGCAATTTTCCTTAAATGACTTAAAAGATGTCGCTAGGTGATGAAATTAAAATGCTTGTATCTCAAGAATCTATTACGTCATACATAATTTGTTTGAGAACAATGAGATAAGATACAGCAACGTCATAAGCATTCACGAGAACCTGTGCACTAATAATTTGACGTCATTAACTGTCGTAGTTTGTGACTGTGAGTCATTCCTGGAAAGTACACCTAACTCCAACATCCGTTTCACAACTGTCTGAGGGATTACTATTTTCATTGAGAACTGAGAAGAGTCAGTGCAAGGACGTGTTCCATTGAAGAACTTCCATACACCGCTTATTTGGGAAAGTTGGTATGTTATTTTATTGTAGTTATTGGCATGAAGTCGAAAAGTTATGACTTCATTACCTAGCTATTTTCTGTCACTTTACTACCTATCATCCTAGTTTACCATCCAATAGGCCCAGTTCAGCCTATCGGATCATACCTAGCCTGATAGCTAACACTAGTTTAGCCTAAAGCATACTAGGTAAGCTACAACCAGGCCTAGCCTATTTGTGCGTTGCCATATTACTAAGTTTAAGGCCAACTAGCCATTAAAGTTATTTTAATTTAGCATACCTAGGGGTTTCAGAGAGTGTATTCTAGGTAATTTGTTTTTTTTTTTTTTCGAGTTCGGGACACAGGTTCTGCAGACTAGCTAAAACGAACCTAGGTACCTCCTACTTAACCTTTCCTAGAATGCTGCGTCCTGACCTAACCAGACCTTACTTTCCTAACCTTACCTAGGGCGTCGAGCTCTGATCTGACTGGATGTGCTTCCCCCCTCCCCCACAGATCCCTCCAAGTAACACTAAACATTGGGCCAAGCGTCCATTTGGAGGTGCCTAGAGTTAGAACTCGATTCCATTGTTTTGCAGACTAGCCACGCATTGAGTAGCTAGTGTTGTGTAGCCTATGCTTGTGGTTATTACTAGCTATTACTCTAGGCTGAGCCTAGACTAATCTTCAGCTGACGATTGTAAATCCTGGGCTTACCTTATGAGAGACTAGCTCTCTGGTAGCAACCTTAACCTAGCAGGTAATTGTAATGAAGATGGCTGCGCAAAGATAGTATTTATAGGGTAAAACACCGCGTGGGACGGGCCCAACTCACCGACTATCACGGCTGGCCACCCTCCGAAAAAGTACTTTTAATGCGTCCTGACACCAGAGATGGTCATCAGTCACAAGTTGTTGTTGGTGAGAGAAGGAGTGAAAGATCCTCTACTCTCCTTTCGAAGTAAGTATTTTCTCCAAAGTTAGGAATTAAGGCCATATTTTAAGATTTAAACAGAGGGTAATGAAAAGGTTGGCCAACGCAGTGCAAACTTCACCAAAACGCTCAAAATTTTTACTACAACTCAAAATTTTAGAAGATTGACGCCATCTCGATGTTTGCGGAGTCGCTTGTGTCAATAAACTTCCCATTTCCTGTGCTAAATCCGCACACCACTTGTACCCATAGACGCTGGGGCACTTTCATTACAACAGTCGTACACCGGAACTCTTACCAGCACTTATTTGTACTTATTCAAGGGGACTATGGCATTCTTTGTGGCATTTTGCGCTCTTCAATTGTTTATCAGTGTTGTCAATTGGTATGTGTTTACCCTCCAAACTGGGGTATAAGACTTACACAAAACCAGGGAAATAAGAGAAATTAGCGTATCTATTTGTTGTATATATACATATTACAGCAATCTTATCATTACTGCATTACTATGACAACTAGAATTTATGGAAACAGTTTGTAAATGTATCGGCGTATGTGTGACGCTCCACTAGATTGGCAACGATAAGTCATTTTTCCTCGCGTCGTCTGCTCGTAAGTATACAACCGAAATATTTGTAATTTTTCGGGGTTAATTTGGTTGCAAAAAGGGGATAATAGACATGAATTAAATAAACATTTTGAAGTAAAGTTAAACTAAATAATGAGTAAAGTAAACAGTTAAGGGAATAAAGCTTTGCACCTCATATTCAGTGTTGTCGTCTGCTGCTCGTAACTGTGTTTGTGGAGTGAGTACTTAGGAACCAGGAACAGCAATGTGGTTCAAGTGCAATGTGGAGTGAATCAAGACCAAAATATGTATAATTACAAAAAAATAAGCACTGTGGAGTTTCAGTTGTGATGGCAGTAAGGATAAAACCACCGATTACAAGGTAAAAATTAATTCAGTTCAAACCATGACCCTGGGAATAAAAAGTTTCATACATTCACTAATATAGGCAACAAAATGTTGTTTCATTGTGCTGATTACAACTGCAATCTTGAGTAAGATCAATAAACGTTACATATATACGCTAACATTGTTCAAATGAGTGCTGGGAAGGATGTGAAAGATGGTGGATTGTCCGTGATTAGACCAGCCAGCCTGACGATAGCCGCCATATTGGATTTCAAAACTGCCTTGTAAACATATTTTACGAAGAGCGTCACATGCATTATTTTTGAGTTAGTATGGTATGCTTAAAGTTGTAATTGTATTCTTGTTTCACCAATTAAATATCGAGTGAATAAGACCCGGCCAGCGTGATGACGATGGATCGTCCGTGATTGTTTACCCTATTAGGCTATTGCAGTACAGGTAGGATCAGTTAAGAAATGTACCGAGATGATGAAAAATTAACTGTCTTTTGTTTAGCCTATAAGTATATTTATTTCCATCCCTAAGGGGCTATTACCAAACACAGTGTCCGCAGAGCTTTCATCATTTAGGCTATAACTAGGTAGGTTAGTACTAGCCCTTTGGGGATGGACATAAAAACACAAACAAAAGGCAGTAAATTTCACACACTCAGTACATTTCTCACAGTATCTCACTATAATGCATCATATATACACTTCTAGCTATACTGTTTAACTAAAAGATTAATAAACTATATTTAAATTTACTGCCAGCATTCTAACTTTCTTAGCAAATGTCGAGTTCTAGGAACTGCAAACCTATTAGGACTAATGGTAAGATTAAGCAAAGAGAAAACTTAGGCATCACTTTCCTAACTTAGGCTTAATTGTTTAGGTAGGAACAAAGTTCGATTCTGTAACTGGCTTAGAGAATTGTTGGATCGACTACCTGACTCGGGGTTAGGCTAGCCTATAGATTATCTGCAAAGCCCCACCTTGACCAATGCCTTAGGGTATGTTAGGTTAGTGGATTTTGACCAATTTTAGGAAAATTTATACTTAAACACTCAGGTCTGTAGTTACTTGTTTTTTCTGAAAAAAAAAGCGTAAGTTGCTTGATAGATTTTTGTCACTGGTTGGTTAGTCTAAGTAAGCCTTAGCCTAGGTTAGGGTGTACGTATATACTTTGGTTAATTTAACAGATGATTAAGACTTCCACCAGAGGAAGTTTTGTATTAGGTCAAGTGTTTATGAGTGGCAAATATTTGTTCTGAAATCCATGAAGTGCTGTACATTTTTTAAACTAGCCTAAACTACACATGTTTATATCTTTGCATTCCCATATCACTTTTGCAATTTAGGGCAATAAGGAATTGGGTCAAGGAAAACAAAAGCAAGTATTAAGTCACCAAGGCACCAAAAATAAATCTTAGCCTAATAACCAAGGCAACAATCAGGATAAAGCAGCCTACTTTTTAAAACTCATGATAAGTATTTTTGTGTTTCTCATTACTACTATAGAAAAATAATATAAAATTGTGTACTGTGCTATATTAGGGTGTTTTACAGGGATGCCTCTAACCAAACGTAAGACACCAGGTCCTGCTGAAGGAGAAAGCTCCCAGACTCCCTTCCTGGAATGCCACCATGACCTTTGTGAAACCCATTGATTATTATAAGTTTGCAAAATGGAACTTGGAAGGTTTGGAGTCCCCCATACACTACTGTCCTAGTGATTCAGGGCCGTGGGTGTATTATCTTTGAAAGAAACCCTTCACACTTGCCAAAAATCACATAGATGGACTATTTTGATTTAGGTTTGGCTGTTTATTATTGCAGAAAAATTAGGCTATATACAGTAAAGTAAGAATCTGGAGGCAGGTTAGTAAATGAGGTACAGTATTTACTGGCTGGTTTAAGAATTCCTCGTCAAATTTCTAAGTGGCCATTTAACCTTTCCATCATCCTTCAGTAAATATCTGACCTCCTTGGTGATGCTTGCTTATTATTTTTCCACTTCTTTATGATCTTTATTCTTATGTTTCAGTTATTTTTTCATTTCCAAAAATTTAAAAAAATTTATTTTCCGAGTTGTATTTCCTGTATATAATTTTTTTATGTAATTGATTCGTCAACACATTTTTTTATATTTTTCATCTGAGCAAATGATTCAGAATTATTACTATTTCCTCAAGACCACAGGATTTATTTCTTCCATAATTCATTGTCGTACTTGCTGAAATCTATGTTCATATAGTTATGATTTCTACCAGAGCCCATATAATTTTGAAGTGAAGATTTTTAAGAAGGTGAAACCTTGGTCGTGAGGTTTTGTGTAAGTACATTCAAGATCATTGTTTGGATTCTTACGCAGGGACATTTGCTGAAATGACCAGGTGTCTGTGGAAAAATATAAAGAATTAGTTTGTTCTCTTATTTCATGTTACCTCCACCTCAAACTTCCAAGGACAGAATAGCCTTTTGGTATTGATGTGTTGCAGTGTTTGACTTTCCAGTTTTTTATCAGACAATGAGCAAGGAAAATTAATTATGTTCAGGAGTAAAGTCCTTTGGTCACGCAGTATAGAATTTTCATTTAATACAGCCTTTTGGCTGAAATCACTTAGGATCTTTTGTCAGGATGGGGATTGAAGGCAGAGGTCAAACTTTCAAATGCATAAGCAGTGCCTTCCCAAGAGGAAGTTGTGAGTAATAGGTGCCTCCCTTACATATTGAAGAGTTTGCCACAGATTTGTTAATTAGAAACGTACTGATAGCATCAGTGTTTGACCCTCACTGTTACGTAATTATGTACATCTTGGTGAGGAATGACCGTTGTGCAATGTTATTTGTATATACTTTTTCTCTACTTTGAACATTGAAAATAACCTTGGTTTAGAATGCGGTAGTATTGCCTCACATTCCATATTCTTGCTTGGGTTACAATAAAGTTGATTTACTGTTAGGTACATTAGTTATGATTCTTGACGTATTCATGGAATTGTTAATTGTACAAGTGAAATAAAACATGGTCTGTTGCATCAGTATAGTTTTGGCTTATTCCAAGTTGTTGTTTTTACTCCTGTACAAATCTAGGTTTATCCAGGACAATCTTGGTCACTTTAGAACTAGGCTGTGCAATTTTCTGAGTCATAGCTTTGCTTTCATTTTGTGATGACATTTTAATATGTATAGTGAAATCTCGTAGAATTCTAATAAGGCTAACCAAAGAATCATAAATATTATTGTTATTATTATTGAGGAAAAATCAGATAAATAGCAAGTATTGTACTGTACATACCATATATAAGAGCTAAGAAATGGTCCAGGAGCTAAGTACAGTACTTTATGGTGGAATGACAGCCATTTTCCTTTTTACCCCTTCCCATATGACTAATATCCATAAAGAGAAACAGTTGGTTATAGGCCAGTGTAGTGTACTCTTATGGTATTGCAACAGAATAAAAGTTCTGCACTAATTTATAGTGCTCAAGATCTAGTTATTGTAGTTGCACCAAGCAAACTTTGATAATGGATATTGTTCGTTTTTATCCAAACTGATTTTAATGCAGCAATTAACTTGGTTTACTATTTTTTTTCATAAAACTATGGCATTTACTTTCTTGTTGTTATTCACAGTTTTTCATGAATGGCAGCAGAGTTGCTTCTGCTCAAGCTTGAAGCAAATCTTGACATATTTTATCTAGTATTCCATAAGTTAGCATTCTAGGACTTTTTGCTGATTTTATTTTGTACTGGTAATGGTTTTTGTTGAGTTTGGTTTGTACTGGTGATGGTTGTTTTCTTTGACAAGCGAGAGTTGTTTTCCCAGAAAACTACATCATACATTATGTATAGGTCTATATACAATGTAACTCTTATTGCTATTATTTGCTAAGTGAATTGGTTGTTGTGTGTCTCAATAGTCTGAAGTAGATCAGTAGATTATATATTTAGTAGAGTATGAAGCTGAAGACTAGCTAAACAAAGATTGTTTATGTCATCATACAATCTTTTTTTGTCTTATGTTTGTCCCAGTAATATTTATTTCCTTGTCAAGTCTGTTTTCATTATCAGTGTAATGGATTTACAACTCAGTAATAGCTACTTTCAGTGGCATATTTGCCTCTTCCTCATATATTTTTACCTATAAAGGAGTTCATCAAGCTGGATTACTGTATTGACCATGCAGAGTTGTTGTCATGTCATTATGATAACGTGCTTTATGAAAGAAAACTTTGTCTGCTTGTGGTTTTTTTTTTTTTTTTGCACTGGTGTTATTTCACAGTTTACAGAAGATTTGACATGTAGGATGTTAAAATGTATGTTGGATAGATAAGGTTGCTTGACCTCTGTTATATTTAGGTTATGGGATGTGAAAACATCACTGTTTCATTTCAAATGAATATTAGAATTTTATTGGGATTGGGTTATGGACTTGGAAATTTACTTATCTGTAATATAAGACTGTTTTCTCAAAAACAAGTATGGAAAACAATTGTTGTAGTAACTTTATAATACAATAATAAGTACATTGCCAAAACATAAATTAGTAGAAAATTCTGTTTATTCAATGAATTTGAGCTAAAATTTTGTATAAATCATGATCTCAAATTTCGTGTTAATGTGTCCAAATTATACGTACAGGGCTTATTATACAGCAGTTAGGATCAAGAGTTATTTTAGGAAGGGAATTTGTAAATTTTATTTAGATAAAGTGAACCTACTGTATTGGTAGGTTAATTAGAAAATTCAAATGGTAAAAAAATACCACTTAACACATCTTAATAGTATGTTATAGTAGTATGTAAAGTGGAAACATCTTAATATAGTTTATAGTAGTATGTAAAGTGGAAAAGAAATGAGGTAGCTGTTTAAAAAAAATTCAGTACACAGTGTGAAAATTAAAAGTGAAATCCATTAAAAGTTGTTGCTGAATGAATATGCAATGTGCCTGTAAGTCATGTTGGAAGCAAGTAAGTCCACAAGCAATTGTTTGGCTGCCCATTCATGAGATGCATGTCAGTGATCTTATGTGTATGATCAGAGTATTTTACTCTGAATGGACTTTAGGGCACTGCTAGAGATGACTGTTTAGTTTATTTGTGTTTTCTTTTTCATTGAACAGCTGTGCAGGATGGAGAGGTAATGTACTGTCTTTGGCATGTTGCTGTTCTTAATGCTAGGCAGTAGGAATTATTGTAGACCTACGAAAGATATGAAATAAGTTACCGTACATTTTTTTTCATAAATTCAGATGGTATTGCCTTTTGTGTTGCTGTATAGTGCTGTATTATAATTTATAGCAACTGGCTTGAATTTGTATTACTGTACAGTTCTTGATTGTACAGTTTTTTGTTTCACCATAAAGACTACAGTTTATCATTATGTTGCTACTGAACTAAGATTTTGCATTTCACACTTTTTGTGGTACATTTGAATAATTTCTTTTGTACTGAAATTCAGTATAGTAATACAGCTCCTGTTGCTAAAGTTTTTGTAAGTGTCAACAATTTCAGTAGTCTGCATTATATACTAATATTATAGTACTTAGTTTCGTCATTGTTTTTATGTACAATATGTAATTCCCTTTTTATGTCAACAATATTTCCCTGTCCAGTTGACATTATTGTAACCTGTTTGGATTTCATCAAAAACAGTTAATTGTTGCTATTCAATAAGTGCTTTTGTTTAAAAAGCCAGGTCCTAATGTAGGTATTCACTATAGGCACTGCGTAGGTTGCTCTTGTAGTACCAAACTATTAATGATTTTGGAAGGTTGCAGTTCAGTTTGATGATGTACTTGAATTTTCTTGTAGGCTCAGGCGATTATTGATTGGCTACCTCTTGAATACCTCAATCTGTATTAAACACTTATCCGTTGTTGGTTGATTGTTAATTACTACATGAAATTGGTATAATATCAGTATAATCTTGGCAGCAGTTCTGAGTCCCATTTTTTTTTTATTATATGAGAGTGACTGAAAAATGAATAGACTAAAGATCTGATGAAACAATGAAGTGTTTTCATAAGAAAATAAAAACCATTGCTTTTATGGTCTTTAGTGGGTCAGACTAACTGTTGAGTCCAGTTTATAGTGGGGATTAATGAACATTTTTGGTGGTCTTATTTCATCCAGATTACCCAAAATATTTTATTTTACCCTTTTATCCTTTAATTCACTATGGTAATATTCTTGCCTGGGTGATGTTCATTTTGATGTTTATAATTGTATTATGTTTATCAGATGAAGTGAGACCTGAAGAAATTGTTAAGATATATTGAGTGTTAATATGTCTTTTTTGTACTTATTGTACTAGTGGGATCCATATACGTACTGTCAAAATATATTTTTGGCACAGTGTTAACCATCCTCTTAAGGGGAAGCTTATAGTTTCAGGTATAGTGCATGACAGTTCAAAATCTCTCGAGGGAATTTGAAACCTATTTCCGACATGAATACTTAGATCATCAGCCAGGAGTTATTCTGGACTCCATTTGAAATTATATGTGTAGAGCTAATCAGCCCAAACTGAGATAGTCATTCTGTGTGTGTGAGGCTGATTAGCTTACAAAAAAGTCATCCTGAGTAAACTTCAGACTTTTAAAGTAAAAGTTACAATGTTTATATGATTAAGAGATTCTTCAAGGAGATAAATTTTTTCACAGCTAGTGGAATTTTGCAAGGCTATTCATACTGACTTGGTTATACTGGAAACCACAACATTTAGGCTTCAAAAAATCCTTTCTGTAGAATGTAGAGGGATATTTGGAAATTTAGGAAAATCACCCAAGGACTGTATCATAGGCAATGTTTATAGAAAGTCTTACCATTTTGGGAACTGTTAATCCAAGAGTATAGTAACCACCAAGGAATCACAAAGTGGACAGTATCTTGGACTATAAATTTACCTCCATCTGTTTAAGTTTAGTGTAAAGGCTCATCCCTTTTGCTTAGAGTTCTAGTTAAGGAAAGAAGAATTAGTGGTAGGCACAGATTTCCTTTAGTTTATTATAGGTCTTTCCGGAATAGGTTGGAGGCTTTCAGAAGATTTTAATGACTGTCGCCATATCTTGAGCATAACAGTATTCTCAAGAAGGCTGTCCACACATTCGGCATTACAGAAATAAGATCCACCAAACAGACTACTTCTTCCTGTAGAGAAGTTTCAAGGTGTATGGGCACAAGTTAATTAAGCTGTATATCATTATGAAGTTGTTCTAGTGGATTGCAAAATGAGGTCTTTGTTAGACATAACCAATACAAATAACACCAGCTCTAGAGACTTTATGTAATCCTTCCTCTATTTTCCTGATTGGACTTGGAACCCCAAACTTGGAGGCATCTGCGGAGAAATTATGGATGTCAGTGGGGCATAACATGTAGTGTTCCATATTGTAGTGACCTAGAACTGTCTATTCAGATGTGTATCAAAGATGGTATGAAACTTGAGTTATTCAAGGTTGTCTTTCTGACAAGATGGTATCTATATATTTCAATAAACTAGCATGATTAAGGGTTCCCATTATCTTGTAAAATTATGCTGTCTTCATCAGGATAGCATATTTCTTCTTGATGACTGAGAGACTTAGTATTTAGGAACTTTTCAGCATTCCATGAAATCCAAATCCTGGTTATTCTGCAAGCTACTGTAACTCTTTTTCAAATTACATAGCTCTCATCCATTCATCTTTGAAATTTGCTAGGATATCAATATATTTTTTAACTTGATGACATGATCAGTTTTATTTTGAGACTGAATAGAGGAGACTTGATTAAGGTTTTTTTTTCCTCCATTTCCCCCAAAATCTTATATCTTTCTCCAAGGCCATT